>NC_059469.1:39034915-39249915 GCF_905237065.1 Salmo salar
AGCCTCTCCTCTCCTCTCCTCTCCTCTCCTAGTGGTAGTGTTGTCAGAGAGCAGCCTCTCCTCTCCTCTCCTAGTGGTAGTGTTGTCAGAGAGCAGCCTCTCCTCTCCTCTCCTCGTGGTAGTGTTGTCAGAGAGCAGCCTCTCCTCTCCTCTCCTAGTGGTAGTGTTGTCAGAGAGCAGCCTCTCCTCTCCTAGTGGTAGTGTTGTCAGAGAGCAGCCTCTCCTCTCCTCTCCTAGTGGTAGTGTTGTCAGAGAGCAGCCTCTCCTCTCCTCTCCTAGTGGTAGTGTTGTCAGAGAGCAGCCTCTCCTCTCCTCTCCTAGTGGTAGTGTTGTCAGAGAGCAGCCTCTCCTCTCCTCTCCTCTCCTAGTGGTAGTGTTGTCAGAGAGCAGCCTCTCCTCTCCTCTCCTCTCCTAGTGGTAGTGTTGTCAGAGAGCAGCCTCTCCTCTCCTCTCCTAGTGGTAGTGTTGTCAGAGAGCAGCCTCTCCTCTCCTCTCCTAGTGGTAGTGTTGTCAGAGAGCAGCCTCTCCTCTCCTCCCTCTCCTAGTGGTAGTGTTGTCAGAGAGCAGCCTCTCCTCTCCTCTCCTCGTGGTAGTGTTGTCAGAGAGCAGCCTCTCCTCTCCTCTCCTAGTGGTAGTGTTGTCAGAGAGCAGCCTCTCCTCTCCTAGTGGTAGTGTTGTCAGAGAGCAGCCTCTCCTCTCCTCTCCTTAGTGGTAGTGTTGTCAGAGAGCAGCCTCTCCTCTCCTCTCCTAGTGGTAGTGTTGTCAGAGAGCAGCCTCTCCTCTCCTCTCCTAGTGGTAGTGTTGTCAGAGAGCAGCCTCTCCTCTCCTCTCCTAGTGGTAGTGTTGTCAGAGAGCAGCCTCTCCTCTCCTCTCCTAGTGGTAGTGTTGTCAGAGAGCAGCCTCTCCCTCCTCTCCTAGTGGTAGTGTTGTCAGAGAGCAGCCTCTCCTCTCCTCTCCTAGTGGTAGTGTTGTCAGAGAGCAGCCTCTCCTCTCCTCTCCTAGTGGTAGTGTTGTCAGAGAGCAGCCTCTCCTCTCCTCTCCTAGTGGTAGTGTTGTCAGAGAGCAGCCTCTCCTCTCCTCTCCTAGTGGTAGTGTTGTCAGAGAGCAGCCTCTCCTCTCCTCTCCTAGTGGTAGTGTTGTCAGAGAGCAGCCTCTCCTCTCCTCTCCTAGTGGTAGTGTTGTCAGAGGGCAGCCTCTCCTCTCCTCTCCTAGTGGTAGTGTTGTCAGAGGGCAGCCTCTCCTCTCCTAGTGGTAGTGTTGTCAGAGAGCAGCCTCTCCTCTCCTCTCCTAGTGGTAGTGTTGTCAGAGAGCAGCCTCTCCTCTCCTAGTGGTAGTGTTGTCAGAGAGCAGTCTCTCCTCTCCTCTCCTCTCCTCTCATTTACATTTAAGTCATTTAGCAGACGCTCTTATCCAGAGCGACTTACAAATTGGTGCATTCACCTTATAATATCCAGTGGAACAACCACTTTACAATAGTGCATCTAAATCTTTTAAGGGGGGGGTTAGAAGGATTACTTTATCCTATCCCAGGTATTCCTTAAAGAGGTGGGGTTTCAGGTGTCTCCGGAAGGTGGTGATTGACTCCGCTGTCCTGGCGTCGTGAGGGAGCTTGTTCCACCATTGGGGTGCCAGAGCAGCGAACAGTTTTGACTGGGCTGAGCGGGAACTGTGCTTCCTCAGAGGTAGGGGGGCGAGCAGGCCAGAGGTGGATGAACGGAGTGCCCTTGTTTGGGTGTAGGGCCTGATCAGAGCCTGAAGGTACGGAGGTGCCGTTCCCCTCACAGCTCCGTAGGCAAGCACCATGGTCTTGTAGCGGATGCGAGCTTCGACTGGAAGCCAGTGGAGAGAGCGGAGGAGCGGAGTGACGTGAGAGAACTTGGGAAGGTTGAACACCAGACGGGCTGCGGCGTTCTGGATGAGTTGTAGGGGTTTAATGGCACAGGCAGGGAGCCCAGCCAACAGCGAGTTGCAATAATCCAGACGGGAGATGACAAGTGCCTGGATTAGGACCTGCGCCGCTTCCTGTGTGAGGCAGGGTCTCCTAGTGGTAGTGTTGTCAGAGAGCAGCCTCTCCTCTCCTAGTGGTAGTGTTGTCAGAGGGCAGCCTCTCCTCTCCTAGTGGTAGTGTTGTCAGAGAGCAGCCTCTCCTCTCCTCTCCTAGTGGTAGTGTTGTCAGAGAGCAGCCTCTCCTCTCCTAGTGGTAGTGTTGTCAGAGAGCAGCCTCTCCTCTCCTCTCCTAGTGGTAGTGTTGTCAGAGAGCAGCCTCTCCTCTCCTAGTGGTAGTGTTGTCAGAGGGCAGCCTCTCCTCTCCTAGTGGTAGTGTTGTCAGAGAGCAGCCTCTCCTCTCCTCTCCGAGTGGTAGTGTTGTCAGAGGGCAGCCTCTCCTCTCCTAGTGGTAGTGTTGTCAGAGAGCAGCCTCTCCTCTCCTCTCCTAGTGGTAGTGTTGTCAGAGAGCAGCCTCTCCTCTCCTCTCCTAGTGGTAGTGTTGTCAGAGAGCAGCCTCTCCTCTCCTAGTG
This sequence comes from Salmo salar, assembly GCF_905237065.1. Taxonomy (NCBI): domain Eukaryota; kingdom Metazoa; phylum Chordata; class Actinopteri; order Salmoniformes; family Salmonidae; genus Salmo; species Salmo salar. Next base: position 39,037,432 of record NC_059469.1, read on the forward strand.
GTAGTGTTGTCAGAGAGCAGCCTCTCCTCTCCTAGTGGTAGTGTTGTCAGAGAGCAGCCTCTCCTCTCCTAGTGGTAGTGTTGTCAGAGAGCAGCCTCTCCTCTCCTCTCCTAGTGGTAGTGTTGTCAGAGAGCAGCCTCTCCTCTCCTCTCCTAGTGGTAGTGTTGTCAGAGAGCAGCCTCTCCTCTCCTCTCCTCTCCTCTCCTAGTGGTAGTGTTGTCAGAGAGCAGCCTCTCCTCTCCTCTCCTAGTGGTAGTGTTGTCAGAGGGCAGCCTCTCCTCTCCTCTCCTAGTGGTAGTGTTGTCAGAGAGCAGCCTCTCCTCTCCTAGTGGTAGTGTTGTCAGAGAGCAGCCTCTCCTCTCCTAGTGGTAGTGTTGTCAGAGAGCAGCCTCTCCTCTCCTAGTGGTAGTGTTGTCAGAGAGCAGCCTCTCCTCTCCTAGTGGTAGTGTTGTCAGAGAGCAGCCTCTCCTCTCCTCTCCTAGTGGTAGTGTTGTCAGAGAGCAGCCTCTCCTCTCCTCTCCTAGTGGTAGTGTTGTCAGAGGGCAGCCTCTCCTCTCCTCTCCTAGTGGTAGTGTTGTCAGAGAGCAGCCTCTCCTCTCCTAGTGGTAGTGTTGTCAGAGAGCAGCCTCTCCTCTCCTAGTGGTAGTGTTGTCAGAGAGCAGCCTCTCCTCTCCTCTCCTAGTGGTAGTGTTGTCAGAGAGCAGCCTCTCCTCTCCTCTCCTAGTGGTAGTGTTGTCAGAGGGCAGCCTCTCCTCTCCTCTCCTAGTGGTAGTGTTGTCAGAGAGCAGCCTCTCCTCTCCTCTCCTAGTGGTAGTGTTGTCAGAGAGCAGCCTCTCCTCTCCTCTCCTAGTGGTAGTGTTGTCAGAGAGCAGCCTCTCCTCTCCTCTCCTAGTGGTAGTGTTGTCAGAGAGCAGCCTCTCCTCTCCTCTCCTAGTGGTAGTGTTGTCAGAGAGCAGCCTCTCCTCTCCTCTCCTAGTGGTAGTGTTGTCAGAGAGCAGCCTCTCCTCTCCTAGTGGTAGTGTTGTCAGAGAGCAGCCTCTCCTCTCCTCTCCTTAGTGGTAGTGTTGTCAGAGAGCAGCCTCTCCTCTCCTCTCCTAGTGGTAGTGTTGTCAGAGAGCAGCCTCTCCTCTCCTCTCCTAGTGGTAGTGTTGTCAGAGAGCAGCCTCTCCTCTCCTCTCCTAGTGGTAGTGTTGTCAGAGAGCAGCCTCTCCTCTCCTAGTGGTAGTGTTGTCAGAGAGCAGCCTCTCCTCTCCTCTCCTAGTGGTAGTGTTGTCAGAGAGCAGCCTCTCCTCTCCTCTCCGTGGTAGTGTTGTCAGAGAGCAGCCTCTCCTCTCCTCTCCTAGTGGTAGTGTTGTCAGAGAGCAGCCTCTCCTCTCCTCTCCTAGTGGTAGTGTTGTCAGAGAGCAGCCTCTCCTCTCCTAGTGGTAGTGTTGTCAGAGAGCAGCCTCTCCTCTCCTTAAGTGGTAGTGTTGTCAGAGAGCAGCCTCTCCTCTCCTCTCCTAGTGGTAGTGTTGTCAGAGAGCAGCCTCTCCTCTCCTAGTGGTAGTGTTGTCAGAGAGCAGCCTCTCCTCTCCTCTCCTAGTGGTAGTGTTGTCAGAGAGCAGCCTCTCCTCTCCTAGTGGTAGTGTTGTCAGAGAGCAGCCTCTCCTCTCTCCTAGTGGTAGTGTTGTCAGAGAGCAGCCTCTCCTCTCCTCTCCTAGTGGTAGTGTTGTCAGAGAGCAGCCTCTCCTCTCCTAGTGGTAGTGTTGTCAGAGAGCAGCCTCTCCTCTCCTTAGTGGTAGTGTTGTCAGAGAGCAGCCTCTCCTCTCCTCTCCTAGTGGTAGTGTTGTCAGAGAGCAGCCTCTCCTCTCCTCTCCTAGTGGTAGTGTTGTCAGAGAGCAGCCTCTCCTCTCCTCTCCTAGTGGTAGTGTTGTCAGAGAGCAGCCTCTCCTCTCCTAGTGGTAGTGTTGTCAGAGAGCAGCCTCTCCTCTCCTCTCCTAGTGGTAGTGTTGTCAGAGAGCAGCCTCTCCTCTCCTTCCTAGTGGTAGTGTTGTCAGAGAGCAGCCTCTCCTCTCCTCTCCTAGTGGTAGTGTTGTCAGAGAGCAGCCTCTCCTCTCCTCTCCTAGTGGTAGTGTTGTCAGAGAGCAGCCTCTCCTCTCCTCTCCTAGTGGTAGTGTTGTCAGAGAGCAGCCTCTCCTCTCCTAGTGGTAGTGTTGTCAGAGAGCAGCCTCTCCTCTCCTAGTGGTAGTGTTGTCAGAGAGCAGCCTCTCCTCTCCTCTCCTAGTGGTAGTGTTGTCAGAGAGCAGCCTCTCCTCTCCTCTCCTAGTGGTAGTGTTGTCAGAGAGCAGCCTCTCCTCTTTCTCTCCTCTCCTAGTGGTAGTGTTGTCAGAGAGCAGCCTCTCCTCTCCTCTCCTAGTGGTAGTGTTGTCAGAGAGCAGCCTCTCCTCTCCTCTCCTAGTGGTAGTGTTGTCAGAGAGCAGCCTCTCCTCTCCTCTCCTAGTGGTAGTGTTGTCAGAGAGCAGCCTCTCCTCTCCTAGTGGTAGTGTTGTCAGAGAGCAGCCTCTCCTCTCCTCTCCTAGTGGTAGTGTTGTCAGAGAGCAGCCTCTCCTCTCCTCTCCTAGTGGTAGTGTTGTCAGAGAGCAGCCTCTCCTCTCCTCTCCTAGTGGTAGTGTTGTCAGAGAGCAGCCTCTCCTCTCCTCTCCTAGTGGTAGTGTTGTCAGAGAGCAGCCTCTCCTCTCCTCTCCTAGTGGTAGTGTTGTCAGAGAGCAGCCTCTCCTCTCCTCTCCTAGTGGTAGTGTTGTCAGAGAGCAGCCTCTCCTCTCCTAGTGGTAGTGTTGTCAGAGAGCAGCCTCTCCTCTCCTCCTAGTGGTAGTGTTGTCAGAGAGCAGCCTCTCCTCTCCTCTCCTAGTGGTAGTGTTGTCAGAGAGCAGCCTCTCCTCTCCTCTCCTAGTGGTAGTGTTGTCAGAGAGCAGCCTCTCCTCTCCTCTCCTAGTGGTAGTGTTGTCAGAGAGCAGCCTCTCCTCTCCTCTCCTAGTGGTAGTGTTGTCAGAGAGCAGCCTCTCCTCTCCTCTCCTAGTGGTAGTGTTGTCAGAGAGCAGCCTCTCCTCTCCTCGTGGTAGTGTTGTCAGAGAGCAGCCTCTCCTCTCCTCTCCTAGTGGTAGTGTTGTCAGAGAGCAGCCTCTCCTCTCCTCTCCTAGTGGTAGTGTTGTCAGAGAGCAGCCTCTCCTCTCCTAGTGGTAGTGTTGTCAGAGAGCAGCCTCTCCTCTCCTAGTGGTAGTGTTGTCAGAGAGCAGCCTCTCCTCTCCTCTCCTAGTGGTAGTGTTGTCAGAGAGCAGCCTCTCCTCTCCTAGTGGTAGTGTTGTCAGAGAGCAGCCTCTCCTCTCCTCTCCTAGTGGTAGTGTTGTCAGAGAGCAGCCTCTCCTCTCCTCTCCTAGTGGTAGTGTTGTCAGAGAGCAGCCTCTCCTCTCCTTCAGTGGTAGTGTTGTCAGAGAGCAGCCTCTCCCTCTCCTAGTGGTAGTGTTGTCAGAGAGCAGCCTCTCCTCTCCTCTCCTAGTGGTAGTGTTGTCAGAGAGCAGCCTCTCCTCTCCGTAGTGTTGTCAGAGAGCAGCCTCTCCTCTCCTCTCCTAGTGGTAGTGTTGTCAGAGAGCAGCCTCTCCTCTCCTCTCCTCTCCTAGTGGTAGTGTTGTCAGAGAGCAGCCTCTCCTCTCCTCTCCTAGTGGTAGTGTTGTCAGAGAGCAGCCTCTCCTCTCCTCTCCTAGTGGTAGTGTTGTCAGAGAGCAGCCTCTCCTCTCCTCTCCTAGTGGTAGTGTTGTCAGAGAGCAGCCTCTCCTCCTCTCCTAGTGGTAGTGTTGTCAGAGAGCAGCCTCTCCTCTCCTCTCCTAGTGGTAGTGTTGTCAGAGAGCAGCCTCTCCTCTCCTAGTGGTAGTGTTGTCAGAGAGCAGCCTCTCCTCTCCTCTCCTAGTGGTAGTGTTGTCAGAGAGCAGCCTCTCCTCTCCTCTCCTAGTGGTAGTGTTGTCAGAGAGCAGCCTCTCCTCTCCTCTCCTAGTGGTAGTATTGTCAGAGAGCAGCCTCTCCTCTCCTCTCCTAGTGGTAGTGTTGTCAGAGAGCAGCCTCTCCTCTCCTCTCCTAGTGGTAGTGTTGTCAGAGAGCAGCCTCTCCTCTCCTCTCCTAGTGGTAGTGTTGTCAGAGAGCAGCCTCTCCCTCTCCTAGTGGTAGTGTTGTCAGAGAGCAGCCTCTCCTCTCCTAGTGGTAGTGTTGTCAGAGAGCAGCCTCTCCTCTCCTCTCCTAGTGGTAGTGTTGTCAGAGAGCAGCCTCTCCTCTCCTCTCCTAGTGGTAGTGTTGTCAGAGGGCAGCCTCTCCTCTCCTCTCCTAGTGGTAGTGTTGTCAGAGAGCAGCCTCTCCTCTCCTCTCCTAGTGGTAGTGTTGTCAGAGAGCAGCCTCTCCTCTCCTCTCCTAGTGGTAGTGTTGTCAGAGAGCAGCCTCTCCTCTCCTCTCCTAGTGGTAGTGTTGTCAGAGAGCAGCCTCTCCTCTCCTAGTGGTAGTGTTGTCAGAGAGCAGCCTCTCCTCTCCTAGTGGTAGTGTTGTCAGAGAGCAGCCTCTCCTCTCCTCTCCTCTCCTAGTGGTAGTGTTGTCAGAGAGCAGCCTCTCCTCTCCTCTCCTAGTGGTAGTGTTGTCAGAGAGCAGCCTCTCCTCTCCTCTCCTAGTGGTAGTGTTGTCAGAGAGCAGCCTCTCCTCTCCTAGTGGTAGTGTTGTCAGAGAGCAGCCTCTCCTCTCCTCTCCTAGTGGTAGTGTTGTCAGAGAGCAGCCTCTCCTCTCCTCGTGGTAGTGTTGTCAGAGAGCAGCCTCTCCTCTCCTCTCCTAGTGGTAGTGTTGTCAGAGAGCAGCCTCTCCTCTCCTCTCCTAGTGGTAGTGTTGTCAGAGAGCAGCCTCTCCTCTCCTAGTGGTAGTGTTGTCAGAGAGCAGCCTCTCCTCTCCAAGTGGTAGTGTTGTCAGAGAGCAGCCTCTCCTCTCCTCTCCTAGTGGTAGTGTTGTCAGAGAGCAGCCTCTCCTCTCCTAGTGGTAGTGTTGTCAGAGAGCAGCCTCTCCTCTCCTCTCCTAGTGGTAGTGTTGTCAGAGAGCAGCCTCTCCTCTCCTCTCCTAGTGGTAGTGTTGTCAGAGAGCAGCCTCTCCTCTCCTAGTGGTAGTGTTGTCAGAGAGCAGCCTCTCCTCTCCTAGTGGTAGTGTTGTCAGAGAGCAGCCTCTCCTCTCCTAGTGGTAGTGTTGTCAGAGAGCAGCCTCTCCTCTCCTCTCCTAGTGGTAGTGTTGTCAGAGAGCAGCCTCTCCTCTCCTCTCCTAGTGGTAGTGTTGTCAGAGAGCAGCCTCTCCTCTCCTCTCCTCTCCTCTCCTAGTGGTAGTGTTGTCAGAGAGCAGCCTCTCCTCTCCTCTCCTAGTGGTAGTGTTGTCAGAGAGCAGCCTCTCCTCTCCTCTCCTAGTGGTAGTGTTGTCAGAGAGCAGCCTCTCCTCTCCTCTCCTAGTGGTAGTGTTGTCAGAGAGCAGCCTCTCCTCTCCTAGTGGTAGTGTTGTCAGAGAGCAGCCTCTCCTCTCCTCTCCTAGTGGTAGTGTTGTCAGAGAGCAGCCTCTCCTCTCCTCTCCTAGTGGTAGTGTTGTCAGAGAGCAGCCTCTCCTCTCCTCTCCTAGTGGTAGTGTTGTCAGAGAGCAGCCTCTCCTCTCCTCTCCTAGTGGTAGTGTTGTCAGAGAGCAGCCTCTCCTCTCCTAGTGGTAGTGTTGTCAGAGAGCAGCCTCTCCTCTCCTAGTGGTAGTGTTGTCAGAGAGCAGCCTCTCCTCTCCTCTCCTAGTGGTAGTGTTGTCAGAGAGCAGCCTCTCCTCTCCTAGTGGTAGTGTTGTCAGAGAGCAGCCTCTCCTCTCCTCTCCTCTCCTAGTGGTAGTGTTGACAGAGGGAATTATTTCGCGATTAATCTAATTAATCATGTAACTGTAATTAACTAGGAAGTCGGGGCACCAAGGAAAATATTCAGATTACAAAGTTATAATTAACCTAATATAACTTTCAGATATTTTAATATCTGATCAATCAGTCTTCGAATTAATTAATTATTATTTACCTCACGATAGTCTCATTCCAAACGTCGTAAATTGTTGGTTATCTGCACGAACCCTGTCTTCACTATGAGTCATCCATACATCAATTGTCTTAAAATCATTTATTTACTAACTAAGTAATTCACAGAAATGCAAACAGACAGTAGATATGTGCCCTAGTGGGCTAAACCGGCATGGCGGCTTGTTAAAGAAAAGGGGATTGGGGGTCAGCTGACAAGGCACTACAGAGTTGAATATTATAACAATTGAAATGCTAATCCTTTGCACATGAACGCTCACTCATTCGGGAACAATTGCAATCAATATATATATTTACGCTCAGTGTGTCGTCGGGATCTCTGTTGAAAAGTTTGTTTCTGTTGGAGAGTCTGTCCGCCCTCTCTCTCTCTCTCTCTCTGTCGTGGTTAGAATGGGTAGTTCAGAGTGACATTCATTCATGTCGTTGTAGAATAGATGTTTCGTCGGTCTTCGCGTTCAATGATACGGAATTCCTAGCTGCAGACTAGTAATTAGTATCAAAGACTTGTTCTTATTCTGTCGGTATCGATAGTCTGAGTTTAACCACGTGGTATGGTCAAAAGTTCAGCCAGAGAAATGCATGGTCTGCAAACCTTGGCCCTCTCGTTATCGAGGTAAGCTGGTCTGGTGATAGAAAATCTAGGTGGGGGGTTTTATTCGGAAGAGCAGAAAAGGGCCTGTCCCATGACGCCAGACCATAACTGTGCTCATGGGCGGTCCTCTGATTTAGTTAAACTCCCAAGGGAATTGGAGTTTCCTTCATTAAACAGTCCAAAATCACATTACACAATTTCACAAATAGCTTCATCCTTATTCATTCATTTTATACACCATTAGATGTAAGTCTCATACCTGAGACTCTTCTATAAACAGCTGAAGAGTCTCATACAGCTCATACAGCCACATACAGCTGAGGTAGACTGTATGTGGAGGTTGTTGTCTCCCCTGTAGCTCACCAGCTGATGTAGACTGTATGTGGAGGTTGTCTCCCCTGTAGCTCACCAGCTGATGTAGACTGTATGTGGAGGTTGTCCCCCCTGTAGCTCACCAGCTGATGTAGACTGTATGTGGAGGTTGTCTCCCCCTGTAGCTCACCAGCTGATGTAGACTGTATGTGGAGGTTGTCTCCCCTGCAGCTCACCAGCTGATGTAGACTGTATGTGGAGGTTGTCTCCCCCCTGCAGCTCACCAGCTGATGTAGACTGTATGTGGAGGTTGTCTCCCCTGTAGCTCACCAGCTGATGTAGACTGTATGTGGAGGTTGTCTCCCCTGCAGCTCACCAGCTGATGTAGACTGTATGTGGAGGTTGTCCCCCTGTAGCTCACCAGCTGATGTAGACTGTATGTGGAGGTTGTCCCCCCTGCAGCTCACCAGCTGATGTAGACTGTATGTGGAGGTTGTTGTCCCCCCTGTAGCTCACCAGCTGATGTAGACTGTATGTGGAGGTTGTCTCCCCCCTGCAGCTCACCAGCTGATGTAGACTGTATGTGGAGGTTGTCTCCCCTGTAGCTCACCAGCTGATGTAGACTGTATGTGGAGGTTGTCCCCCCCTGTAGCTCACCAGCTGATGTAGACTGTATGTGGAGGTTGTCTCCCCTGTAGCTCACCAGCTGATGTAGACTGTATGTGGAGGTTGTCTCCCCTGCAGCTCATCAGCTGATGTAGACTGTATGTGGAGGTTGTCCCCCCTGTAGCTCACCAGCTGATGTAGACTGTATGTGGAGGTTGTCCCCCCCTGCAGCTCACCAGCTGATGTAGACTGTATGTGGAGGTTGTTGTCCCCCCTGTAGCTCACCAGCTGATGTAGACTGTATGTGGAGGTTGTCTCCCCCCTGCAGCTCACCAGCTGATGTAGACTGTATGTGGAGGTTGTCTCCCCTGTAGCTCACCAGCTGATGTAGACTGTATGTGGAGGTTGTCCCCCCCTGTAGCTCACCAGCTGATGTAGACTGTATGTGGAGGTTGTCTCCCCTGTAGCTCACCAGCTGATGTAGACTGTATGTGGAGATTGTCTCCCCTGCAGCTCACCAGCTGATGTAGACTGTATGTGGAGGTTGTCCCCCCTGTAGCTCACCAGCTGATGTAGACTGTATGTGGAGGTTGTCTCCCCCCTGCAGCTCACCAGCTGATGTAGACTGTATGTGGAGGTTGTCCCCCTGTAGCTCACCAGCTGATGTAGACTGTATGTGGAGGTTGTCCCCCCTGTAGCTCACCAGCTGATGTAGACTGTATGTGGAGGTTGTCCCCCCTGTAGCTCACCAGCTGATGTAGACTGTATGTGGAGGTTGTCCCCCTGTAGCTCACCAGCTGATGTAGACTGTATGTGGAGGTTGTCTCCCCCCTGCAGCTCACCAGCTGATGTAGACTGTATGTGGAGGTTGTCCCCCCCTGTAGCTCACCAGCTGATGTAGACTGTATGTGGAGGTTGTCCCCCTGTAGCTCACCAGCTGATGTAGACTGTATGTGGAGGTTGTCCCCCCTGCAGCTCACCAGCTGATGTAGACTGTATGTGGAGGTTGTCCCCCCTGGTGCTCACCAGCTGATGTAGACTGTATGTGGAGGTTGTCCCCCCTGTAGCTCACCAGCTGATGTAGACTGTATGTGGAGGTTGTCCCCCCTGTAGCTCACCAGCTGATGTAGACTGTATGTGGAGGTTGTCCCCCCTGCAGCTCACCAGCTGATGTAGACTGTATGTGGAGGTTGTCCCCCCTGTAGCTCACCAGCTGATGTAGACTGTATGTGGAGGTTGTCTCCCCTGTAGCTCACCAGCTGATGTAGACTGTATGTGGAGGTTGTCCCCCCTGTAGCTCACCAGCTGATGTAGACTGTATGTGGAGGTTGTCCCCCCTGTAGCTCACCAGCTGATGTAGACTGTATGTGGAGGTTGTCCCCCTGTAGCTCACCAGCTGATGTAGACTGTATGTGGAGGTTGTTGTCCCCCCTGTAGCTCACCAGCTGATGTAGACTGTATGTGGAGGTTGTCCCCCCTGTAGCTCACCAGCTGATGTAGACTGTATGTGGAGGTTGTCTCCCCCCTGCAGCTCACCAGCTGATGTAGACTGTATGTGGAGGTTGTCCCCCCTGTAGCTCACCAGCTGATGTAGACTGTATGTGGAGGTTGTCCCCCCTGTAGCTCACCAGCTGATGTAGACTGTATGTGGAGGTTGTCCCCCCTGTAGCTCACCAGCTGATGTAGACTGTATGTGGCGGATGAGATGCTTCCTTCCCACTACTGAACACAACTGTGGTGCATATCTGTTGCTGCTAATATTAAATTGTGCTTTATGACTGAAAATCTCTCCAAAATCTCTTGTCCAATCCACTTAGTAGTCAGATTTTAGTCACAGAGAAAACTGAAAATATCTTTTGTTTAGGTCTAGTTTTTTTCTGGGTCTATTTAGTCACCTACTCTCGTCAATTACCACTGAAAAATAATAGGCTTTAAACAAATATTTTAGTCACTATTTTTGTGGTCTGAATTGCACCCTATTCCCTTTAAAAACGCACTACACTTTTGAACCGGAGCCTAGTTTAAAAGTAGTGCACTATATAGGGAATAAGGTGGCGTTTTGGGATGCAGCCTGTGACACTGTCTCTACCTGGAAGTGAAAGATCCCAGCGTACTCTCCACGTCCAAAGCCTTGTCCTGCAGGAACAACCCGGGCCATGACATCTTCATTCAGGGTCAGAGAGGCGATGGCCGCCAGGAGCCAGCAGTCACCTGGAGGGGGAAAACAGAGAAGAGACACATGGGAGTAGAGGTTATCACAGGTCAGTATTACAACCCTCATTCTGAACATTCCTGATTGAAAATAAATCATTCTATACTGAAAAAAAAATATATATATATATAAACGCAACATGCAACAATTTCAAAGATTTTACTGAGTTACAGTTCATATAAGGAAATCAGTCAATTGAAATAAATTAATTAGGCCCTAATTTATGAATTTCACATGACTGGGCAGGGGCGTAGCCATGGGTGGGCCTGGGAGGGCATAGGGCCACCCACTTGGGAGCCAGGCCCAGCCAATCAGAATGAATTCTTCCCCACAAAAAGGACTTTATTACAGACAGAAATACTCCTCAGTTTCATCAGGTGTCCCGGGGTGGCTGGTCTCAGACGATCCCGCAGTTAAAGAAGCCGGATGTGGAGGTCCTGGGCTGATCATACCGTTGACATCAGCAAACAGCCCACCCATACGACGCCGTACACGCGGTCTGCGGTTGTCAGGCCGGTTGGACGTACTGCCAAATTCTCTCAAACGAAGTTGCGGCTTATGGTTGAGAAATGAACATTCAATTCTCTGGGAACGGTTCATTGGGACGCTCCCTCAAAACCTGAGACGACATCTGTGGCATTGTTAAATGTGACAAAACTGCACATTTTAGAGTGGCCTTTTATTGTCCCCCAGCACAAGGTGCACCTGTGTAATGATCATGCTGTTTAATCAGCTTCTTGATATGCCACATCTGTCTGGTGGATGTATTATCTTTGCAAAGGAGAAATGCTCACTATCAGGGACGTACACCAATGTGTGCACAACATTAGAGAGAAAAAAGCTTTTTGTGAATATGGAACATTTCTGGGATCTTTTAAATCACCTCATGAAACATGGGACCAACACATTGCATTTTATATTTTTTAGTTCATTCTAATAAACTGTACCACACAAGCAGTGAAAGCCACCCTACAAAACCCACACAACAGTTCCCTACAGAGCCCAGTTCAGCTCCACAGAAAGAGAGAACGGCTGACCTCAGTTCAGTTCACAAGTCTCAGCATTTAGTCTGTCCCAATGCACACTTCAGTACTGTGGCTTGCCATGTCATGCAGTCGTGGACACGATTTCTCTATAAACCAATTGTTTGTCTTTAGTTACAGGTAAATAAGTCTGTCTACCGGGTTGCTCAACAATCAAAAGGAAAAAGGACACCGAAGGAGTCAGTGACCATTATAAATGATTGTTCCTGCTATTACAATAATACGGTGTTATAAAGAGAACTTGTATGTGACCCTGCAAGGGACTAATGTGACCCAGATTACAGACCCAGAGCTTTGCAAAATATGTCTTATGCAGAGTGTGTGTGTGTGTGTGTGTCTAACGATGTGTTATGCAGAGTGTGTGTGTGTGTGTGTGTGTGTGTGTGTGTGTGTGTGTGTGTGTGTGTGTGTGTGTGTGTGTGTGTGTCTAAAGATGTGTTATGCAAAAATAAATCCGGCACAGTGTGTTTGTTTAAAGGGCGTGCCTGAAATGATCAAAACATCCTGCTCTGACTGGGCCCCATCACTAGCCTGGATAAACCAGACTACAGTGTCTACGGATTAATGAGAGGACAGTCCACCAGTCTACCCTGCTGGATTAATGAGAGTCCAGTCCACTAGTCTACCCTGCTGGATTAATGAGAGGACAGTCCACTAGTCTACCCTGCTGGATTAATGAGAGTCCAGTCCACTAGTCTACCCTGCTGGATTAATGAGAGTCCAGTCCACTAGTCTACCCTGCTGGATTAATGAGAGTACAGTCCACTAGTCTACCCTGCTGGATTAATGAGAGGACAGTCCACTAGTCTACCCTGCTGGATTAATGAGAGGACAGTCCACTAGTCTACCCTGCTGGATTAATGAGAGGACAGTCCACTAGTCTACCCTGCTGGATTAATGAGAGGACAGTCCACTAGTCTACCCTGCTGGATTAATGAGAGGACAGTCCACTAGTCAACCCTGCTGGATTAATGAGAGTCCAGTCCACTAGTCTACCCTGCTGGATTAATGAGAGGACAGTCCACTAGTCTACCCTGCTGGATTAATGAGAGGCCAGTCCACTAGTCTACCCTGCTGGATTAATGAGAGGCCAGTCCACTAGTCTACCCTGCTGGATTAATGAGAGGACAGTCCACTAGTCAACCCTGCTGGATTAATGAGAGGCCAGTCCACTAGTCTACCCTGCTGGATTAATGAGAGGACAGTCCACTAGTCTACCCTGCTGGATTAATGAGAGGACAGTCCACTAGTCTACCCTGCTGGATTAATGAGAGTCCAGTCCACTAGTCTACCCTGCTGGATTAATGAGAGGACAGTCCACTAGTCTACCCTGCTGGATTAATGAGAGGCCAGTCCACTAGTCTACCCTGCTGGATTAATGAGAGGCCAGTCCACTAGTCTACCCTGCTGGATTAATGAGAGGACAGTCCACTAGTCAACCCTGCTGGATTAATGAGAGGCCAGTCCACTAGTCTACCCTGCTGGATTAATGAGAGGACAGTCCACTAGTCTACCCTGCTGGATTAATGAGAGGCCAGTCCACTAGTCTACCCTGCTGGATTAATGAGAGTCCAGTCCACTAGTCTACCCTGCTGGATTAATGAGAGGACAGTCCACTAGTCTACCCTGCTGGATTAATGAGAGGCCAGTCCACTAGTCTACCCTGCTGGATTAATGAGAGGACAGTCCACAAGTCGACCCTGCTGGATTAATGAGAGGACAGTCCACTAGTCTACCCTGCTGGATTAATGAGAGGACAGTCCACTAGTCTACCCTGCTGGATTAATGAGAGGACAGTCCACAAGTCGACCCTGCTGGATTAATGAGAGGACAGTCCACTAGTCTACCCTGCCGGATTAATGAGAGGACAGTCCACTAGTCTACCCTGCCGGATTAATGAGAGGACAGTCCACTAGTCTACCCTGCCGGATTAATGAGAGGACAGTCCACTAGTCTACCCTGCTGGATTAATGAGAGGCCAGTCCACTAGTCTACCCTGCTGGATTAATGAGAGGACAGTCCACTAGTCTACCCTGCTGGATTAATGAGAGGCCAGTCCACTAGTCTACCCTGCTGGATTAATGAGAGTCCAGTCCACTAGTCTACCCTGCTGGATTAATGAGAGGACAGTCCACTAGTCTACCCTGCTGGATTAATGAGAGGCCAGTCCACTAGTCTACCCTGCTGGATTAATGAGAGGACAGTCCACTAGTCTACCCTGCTGGATTAATGAGAGGCCAGTCCACTAGTCTACCCTGCTGGATTAATGAGAGGACAGTCCACTAGTCTACCCTGCTGGATTAATGAGAGGCCAGTCCACTAGTCTACCCTGCTGGATTAATGAGAGGCCAGTCCACTAGTCTACCCTGCTGGATTAATGAGAGTCCAGTCCACTAGTCTACCCTGCTGGATTAATGAGAGTCCAGTCCACTAGTCTACCCTGCTGGATTAATGAGAGGACAGTCCACTAGTCTACCCTGCTGGATTAATGAGAGGCCAGTCCACTAGTCTACCCTGCTCTGGGCAACTACTGCTTTCTACCAGCCACATCCTCACAACTCTCACACTCGGCTCCTGTGGCGACTGAATAACCAGAAGCATTCTGTGAATAAGAGTACCCTTTATTCACTGTATTAAAAACTGCATTAAAAAAAGGTAACAGGACAGAGGATGATAAAGCCTACACACACACACACACACACACACACACACACACACACACACACACACACACACACACACACACACACACACACACACATGCCAAAGCTCGTCTCGCTTTGTCAGAAATCATAACATCTTCTTTGTTGGAGAAGATGTGTAAACGGTTGAGGGCGAGGCTGGTTGAGAGTAAATGGAAAAGGGAAGTGGGTTTCAACTCGTGAACAACTGGCATTCACAGTAACTGGCTCTGTTACGACTTCCTCCCAGCATGGTAACTGAGCTGGTTTCCATAGAGATATCTCGGTTTGTCCATATTTTCTACTATACCTCATTACAGAGATAACGACATGACATGGAGGCTGTTCAGTGGTAGTCTAGGAAACCAAATCACCTGTGTAATAACTGTTTAAAAAGCAACAACTGAATGTTATTACATATGTTGTGATCAATCACATTAACTTTTACTATACCATCTCCTCCTCACAGCTAAAAATCATTGGATACTGTTACAAACCGGCGGCCCCGTGGTTCCTGTTTTGGTTCCAAATATAAAGGCGACTTACCCAAGCCGCCTTGGCAGATGTCAGTTCTTGAGGCTCCGCCAACGATGAACTCTGGCCTGGACACCAGCTCCTATTCAGGGAGGGACCAAAGCATGAGTAAGACTGTGAAAGATATGGGGCTTCCAAACTTTGCAGCCCTAATTAAAGCAATACACTAGCTTGGGGGGGATGGGGGGGAATATCTGCACAATGAGCTACTAGTGTAACCTCGTTTATTTTATAGAGCACTGCGTTTGATATATTATCAACTCTACTATTCAGGGACCAATACATGTTTAAGACTGTGTTATGAACTTTTAAAAGCAACTGTCCAGTGTTTCCAGCTTTCTATTAAATAAAAAATACATTTAAAAATAAATGTACTTTTAAACTGCTCTCCTGCGAAGTCGCGATTAGCGACAAACGCCTAGTTTCCTGAATCGGGTCACATATGACCTATAATTCATTACAATATGAGTGAAATAGTTTTATTTCCCTCCCCAAAAATTGTAATTAAGTATGTTTAAAAAAAAAGCAGCTTTTCTGTTTTTGAATGGTGTGGGAGCATATACCGGTCAATAAAACCATTCATGCGAGTAGACCGCTGATTGGCTCAGGAGGATTTCACCATAGCTCAGGATTTCACCATAGCAAGCATTTTTTTAAATAGTCTGTTAGATATGGTGGTGGGGGGGGGGGGTTATTCTCCTATTTATGCTTTGGCCACAAATACGAGTATAGGATGAGTCAACAACATTATCTGGGTATGAGTTAACAGAATATTAACTTTTTAAAAGTCAGATTTTTCACTAGACAGTAACATTCCTAGCAGATTTGACTAGGAGGATTAGTCATTATAGATAATAGTTATGAAATAAAAGCACATAGGAATGAAGACTGGTAGACAACATTAAAGTCATGCACGCACAAGTAAGGCGCATGGTCCACAGTGACCTAATGTAACCTCAATTGTCTCAAAAGTTCACTGTCTACGAGTTGATCTGTTGAACGACAAAAGCAAAAAAAAGGTGTGGGGATCAGCTGACTAACGCCCATCCAGATAGTTGGAGTATGAGTCACCCTTCATTTAGCCGTTCGGGAAAAGTTTCAGTTGTTACGGACAGGATAGAATGATGAAGTGGTTCCTTTACGCCCAACGAGCATCTGGAAACGCCCATCAGACTGCTGTGACGTCACTGACTTAGGCTATAAAGACATATTTCCAGTGAGGACTTTTGTTTGATGATAAAGATTTTGATCAGAACAAAGTATAAGTATATATATATATATATATATATATACATGATGCATACATACATACATACATACATACATACATACATACATACATACATACATACATACATACATACATACATACATACATACATACAGTACACACATACATACAGTATATACACACATACAGTACATACATACATACATACATACACACATACATACATACAGTATCTCTTCATAATGTCTGATACATATTATGTACAGAAACGCAAGTGGGAAAAAGAAAAGCCCAGATTCTGTCTTTTTTCTAAATAAAATTGAATATTATTAGAAAAATGCTGCATAGGCTGAAAACATTAAAGCAAAGGCAACGCTAAAATGTAAAGCCTGTTAAGCCTTATGAACCCTATAAAATGAACAGTCAAAAATCATGTTTCTCCTGAAATGTGATGATATTTGAAGGAAACCAGATCAAAGTATAAAAACGGACTGTTTCTTCCACATTGATAAAGGTTTGATCATAAAGTTACTGGTCTCCTCCCCCTAAGTCAAACACTTGGATTCATTATTAAGAGGACAAGGTGACATCACTTTAACTCTCATTTTAATACACCAAATCGGTAACATGATATTCTCTTAACTAATTTAAATAAGTACAGCGTTGTAACCAACATCGGAGAAGGCGTGTTTGCAGCTAGATAGCTACTCTACTGGTGCCAACTTTTGATTATAGGGTGTCAACAAATATAATTAAAAGTTTACCCTATTCATCTATGGCAAAGATGTTTCCCCTTTCATCTGTGTCTGGTGTTAGCTAGTTACTGGCTAGCTAGGTCTTCATCTGTCTGGTGTTAGCTAGTTACTGGCTAGCTAGGTCTTCATCTGTCTGGTGTTAGCTAGTTACTGGCTAGCTAGGTCTTTATGTCTGGTGTTAGCTAGTTACTGGCTAGCTAGGTCTTTATGTCTGGTGTTAGCTAGTTACTGGCTAGCTAGGTCTTCATCTGTCTGGTGTTAGCTAGTTACTGGCTAGCTAGGTCTTCATCTGTCTGGTGTTAGCTAGTTACTGGCTAGCTAGGTCTTTATGTCTGGTGTTAGCTAGTTACTGGCTAGCTAGGTCTTCATCTGTCTGGTGTTAGCTAGTTACTGGCTAGCTAGGTCTGTGTCTGGTGTTAGCTAGTTACTGGCTAGCTAGGTCTTCATCTGTCTGGTGTTAGCTAGTTACTGGCTAGCTAGGTCTTCATCTGTCTGGTGTTAGCTAGTTACTGGCTAGCTAGGTCTTTATGTCTGGTGTTAGCTAGTTACTGGTTAGCTAGGTCTTCATCTGTCTGGTGTTAGCTAGTTACTGGCTAGCTAGGTCTTTATGTCTGGTGTTAGCTAGTTACTGGTTAGCTAGGTCTTCATCTGTCTGGTGTTAGCTAGTTACTGGCTAGCTAGGTCTTCATCTGTGTCTGGTGTTAGCTAGTTACTGGCTAGCTAGGTCTGTGTCTGGTGTTAGCTAGTTACTGGCTAGCTAGGTCTTCATCTGTCTGGTGTTAGCTAGTTACTGGCTAGCTAGGTCTTTATGTCTGGTGTTAGCTAGTTACTGGCTAGCTAGGTCTTCATCTGTCTGGTGTTAGCTAGTTACTGGCTAGCTGGGTCTTCAGCCAGCATGGAACAAAAGGGTGGGGGGGTAGTCGTTCAAAACTCAGACGCAGTTGTCAAGTCAACACATCTGTCAGTGCTGATGTGAACCGCATCACAAGAGAAATGCCAAACTGAAGATGTATAAAAAAAATATATATAATTGATGCAATTTCAATGTTGTTTGAGTTGCTTTGTGTATCACCACGCCTGTCTTTTCAAACTTCCTGGTAGTTAGCCATGAGAGAGACTTTCTTGTTTGTTGTTCTTGCCGTAATATGGACTTGATCTTTTACCAAATAGGGCTATATTCTGTATACCACCCCTACCTTGTCACAACACAACTGATTGGGCTCAAACTCATTAAGAAGGAAATAAATTCCACAAATTAACTTTTAACAAGGCACACCTGTTTAATGAAATGCATTCCAGGTGACTACCTCATGAAGCTGGTTGAGAGAATTCCAAGAGTGTGCAAAGCTGTCATCAAGGCAAAGGGTGGCTACTTAGAAGAATCTCAAATAGAAAATATATTTTGATTTGTTTAACACTTTTTTGGTTACTACATGATTCCATATGTATTATTTCATAGTTTTGATGTCTTCATTATTATTCTACAATGTAGAAAATAGTAAAAAAAATAAAGAAAAACCGTTGAATGAGTAGGTGTGTCCAAACTTTTAACTGCTACTGTACATATAAACATACATTAATATGGCAGCGGAAAACTGAGAAAACTAAACAGAAACATTTCGAGTATAGATCTTGTCTTGTCGCATCTTCCAAGCCTTGAAGATAAAACGTGTAGCCAGTTAAACCTATTTTCTAAATAGACATTCAAGTTTTTCCTTCATCTCTAATCCAGGATCATTCCTGTTTCCTTTGCAACATTTTATCAAACAGTACAACTCTCAGATTATCACATAAAGAACTATCAAATAAAAAGTGAATTCTCTACCTCCCCTAAAATCACAGACAATACACAGTCCCTCTTCTTCGTCTTTGTCATTGAACCTACCTACTTCAATGACCAGTATACCGGTTCTCAACTGGGCATACAAAGACGTCTGGTTTCTGGTTAGGGGAGAGGTGACATAATGCTCTGGATCCTAGCTGTTTTTGATCTGGTTGGAAGTTCTGAGTTTTGGTTTAAACCATAAATCCATTTTCTTGGCTGTTTAAGGTTGGTTAACTTGTGTTTGATCATATTTACGTTACATCCTAACTTGTTTCTGTTGTAGATCAACTTCCTGTGTATAAAGTTTGTCTGTTTTGTTTGGTATATTCAAATATTTATATATTTTGTTATATTTGTTGTAAAAAAAATAATGTTTTTTTTCCCAGAGATAGATAACGCTTTGGTGTATTTTGATCAATAAAAATCCATCCATAGAGTTGACATTTTACTTGTGCTTAATAAAGGCAGTAACTTACCCCAGGTCGTTTCCATTGCACACCTCTGGTTTTAGAAGATCTCGGCCCAAGCTCATTGAATCCCAAGGACGCAGGTTCTGCTGGAAAAGTGGAATCCGTGAAAAGTGAACCTCTACTCAGACACTCGCTCCTCAGAGACTCGAAGTCCTGGTTTAGGTACTTCGACGCATTGGCATTAGTGCCAAATCCTGCGGCCAAAGCCCTCTTCTTGGCCAACGTTGATGCCACTCCAGCCATTGTCCTTGTCCTTGTCCTCTCTTCGGGTCGGGTGACTGACTGCGTCGACACAGTGAAATGAGGAAAATAGTTGGGATGTTGTTCACTGGTGGAAAAGTAGAAATTCCTTCTACGCCCCTTGTTTCAGGCGTGGTCTGTCTACAAGTCAGAGCGAGTGTTTTACCCGACAATATGTACACAGATTTCTATGTCCGGAACTGTTGCTTTCTACTCAACGTTTACTCGTTCAAAAGTATTTAGTGTGAATATGAACACTTTTTTTTGTTTTTTTTAAGGCATATGCATCAAAACAATCAACCAGTCAATTCATCTGTTTGAGTATCATAACGGGTGGATGAATATAAAGTCCGACTACAGTCTTAATATTCCAGTTGAACGTTAACGGAGCAGTCCGTAACTCCATACAGGTAGACTGACACGGTTGATCGGTCGGTGTAGATTTAAAACGCCTCTGCGTTGTGTGTTGATAGGTGAAAACATGGCCATATGTCCAGGGTTGGGTCTATGGATGTTACATTATGATACATTGATTTACAGTAGGCAGGACGTAACATACCACTGATCAATATCAGTACAGTATGAAATGTAGACTATAAACACAGATATATAACGTTTTCTATAGGCCTTTGGTTAGCCAACTGTCCCTATGACAACCCAGGCGTTACATACAGTAGTGACACAAGACTTTTATATCGCGTCTTTGGAAGTGATGTGCACTTGTAAAACAGCGTAAAAAATAGTTAGCTATCTCAACAAACACAAAACACACGACATGACTAATATGACACGACAAGGTAACACAACGACAGGGGACATGAACAGCCATCCCAATCACAACGTGGACAGTAGAAAGTACTACGTCTAGCTAGCAGGTACAGTGCATAAATTAACAAATAAAAAGTTCATACATGCATTAAATACATGAATAATGCTGCTAGAATAACAAATACCACATATTTACAATGTCAGGGGCCATATAAAGTCATTATCTATGTTTTTATATATTAGATGAATGATGATTTTGTCTGTACCTACCTCTTACAGTACAGGGAAGCTGTATGGGGGCATGATGTTTAGGATGTTTCCAGCCTGTTGTAGTAACCATGTCTACCAGCAAGGGTCATTTACAAAAATGCAGACCTGGATAAACTCCAATTAGGTTACGCCATGGAATTCAGACACCTTTTCTACATGAGTAAAAAAATGAAAAATGATTTAGGCCTATTTAATCTGGATATTTGCAGGTTACTCATGCACTAATGTAAGTCGTTCTGGATAAGAGTGTCTAGTAAATGACCAAAATGTAAAATGTACTGCTAATGAAAATGTTCCGGATGTGGAATGTCAGGGCTAGGGTCAACCTTGTGTTGTAAAGTTAGAGCAGGTAGCCTAGTGGTTAGAGGCAGGTAGCCTAGTGGTTAGAGGCAGGTAGCCTAGTGGTTAGAGGCAGGTAGCCTAGTGGTTAGAGACAGGTAGCCTAGTGGTTAGAGCCAGGTAGCCTAGTGGTTAGAGACAGGTAGCCTAGTGGTTAGAGACAGGTAGCCTAGTGGTTAGAGACAGGTAGCCTAGTGGTTAGAGCAGGTAGCCTAGTGGTTAGAGCAGGTAGCCTAGTGGTTAGAGCAGGTAGCCTAGTGGTTAGAGGCAGGTAGCCTAGTGGTTAGAGGCAGGTAGCCTAGTGGTTAGAGGCAGGTAGCCTAGTGGTTAGAGACAGGTAGCCTAGTGGTTAGAGCCAGGTAGCCTAGTGGTTAGAGCAGGTAGCCTAGTGGTTAGAGACAGGTAGCCTAGTGGTTAGAGACAGGTAGCCTAGTGGTTAGAGCAGGTAGCCTAGTGGTTAGAGACAGGTAGCCTAGTGGTTAGAGGCAGGTAGCCTAGTGGTTAGAGCAGGTAGCCTAGTGGTTAGAGCAGGTAGCCTAGTGGTTAGAGCAGGTAGCCTAGTGGTTAGAGGCAGGTAGCCTAGTGGTTAGAGGCAGGTAGCCTAGTGGTTAGAGGCAGGTAGCCTAGTGGTTAGAGACAGGTAGCCTAGTGGTTAGAGCCAGGTAGCCTAGTGGTTAGAGCAGGTAGCCTAGTGGTTAGAGACAGGTAGCCTAGTGGTTAGAGACAGGTAGCCTAGTGGTTAGAGCAGGTAGCCTAGTGGTTAGAGGCAGGTAGCCTAGTGGTTAGAGACAGGTAGCCTAGTGGTTAGAGACAGGTAGCCTAGTGGTTAGAGCAGGTAGCCTAGTAGTTAGAGACAGGTAGCCTAGTGGTTAGAGGCAGGTAGCCTAGTGGTTAGAGACAGGTAGCCTAGTGGTTAGAGCAGGTAGCCTAGTGGTTAGAGCAGGTAGCCTAGTGGTTAGAGACAGGTAGCCTAGTGGTTAGAGGCAGGTAGCCTAGTGGTTAGAGCAGGTAGCCTAGTGGTTAGAGACAGGTAGCCTAGTGGTTAGAGGCAGGTAGCCTAGTGGTTAGAGACAGGTAGCCTAGTGGTTAGAGACAGGTAGCCTAGTGGTTAGAGACAGGTAGCCTAGTGGTTAGAGGCAGGTAGCCTAGTGGTTAGAGACAGGTAGCCTAGTGGTTAGAGCAGGTAGCCTAGTGGTTAGAGCAGGTAGCCTAGTAGTTAGAGCAGGTAGCCTAGTGGTTAGAGACAGGTAGCCTAGTGGTTAGAGGGGGATGGCAGGTAGCTAAGTGGTTAGAGACAGGTAGCCTAGTGGTTAGAGACAGGTAGCCTAGTGGTTAGAGCCAGGTAGCCTAGTGGTTAGAGCAGGTAGCCTAGTGGGTAGAGATAGGTAGCCTAGTGGTTAGAGACAGGTAGCCTAGTGGTTAGAGACAGGTAGCCTAGCGGTTCGAGCAGGTAGCCTAGTGGTTAGAGACAGGTAGCCTAGTGGTTAGAGACAGGTAGCCTAGTGGTTAGAGACAGGTAGCCTAGTGGTTAGAGGCAGGTAGCCTAGTGGTTAGAGCAGGTAGCCTAGTGGTTAGAGATAGGTAGCCTAGTAGTTAGAGACAGGTAGCCTAGTGGTTAGAGACAGGTAGCCTAGTGGTTAGAGACAGGTAGCCTAGTGGTTAGAGCAGGTAGCCTAGTGGTTAGAGGCAGGTAGCCTAGTGGTTAGAGCAGGTAGCCTAGTGGTTAGAGACAGGTAGCCTAGTGGTTAGAGACAGGTAGCCTAGTGGTTAGAGATAGGTAGCCTAGTAGTTAGAGACAGGTAGCCTAGTGGTTAGAGACAGGTAGCCTAGTGGTTAGAGACAGGTAGCCTAGTGGTTAGAGCAGGTAGCCTAGTGGTTAGAGCAGGTAGCCTAGTGGTTAGAGACAGGTAGCCTAGTGGTTAGAGACAGGTAGCCTAGTGGTTAGAGCAGGTAGCCTAGTGGTTAGAGCAGGTAGCCTAGTGGTTAGAGCAGGTAGCCTAGTGGTTAGAGACAGGTAGCCTAGTGGTTAGAGCAGGTAGCCTAGTGGTTAGAGGCAGGTAGCCTAGTGGTTAGAGGCAGGTAGCCTAGTGGTTAGAGCAGGTAGCCTAGTGGTTAGAGCAGGTAGCCTAGTGGTTAGAGACAGGTAGCCTAGTGGTTAGAGATAGGTAGCCTAGTAGTTAGAGACAGGTAGCCTAGTGGTTAGAGACAGGTAGCCTAGTGGTTAGAGACAGGTAGCCTAGTGGTTAGAGCAGGTAGCCTAGTGGTTAGAGGCAGGTAGCCTAGTGGTTAGAGCAGGTAGCCTAGTGGTTAGAGACAGGTAGCCTAGTGGTTAGAGACAGGTAGCCTAGTGGTTAGAGCCAGGTAGCCTAGTGGTTAGAGGCAGGTAGCCTAGTGGTTAGAGGCAGGTAGCCTAGTGGTTAGAGGCAGGTAGCCTAGTGGTTAGAGACAGGTAGCCTAGTGGTTAGAGCCAGGTAGCCTAGTGGTTAGAGGCAGGTAGCCTAGTGGTTAGAGGCAGGTAGCCTAGTGGTTAGAGGCAGGTAGCCTAGTGGTTAGAGACAGGTAGCCTAGTGGTTAGAGCAGGTAGCCTAGTGGTTAGAGCAGGTAGCCTAGTAGTTAGAGCAGGTAGCCTAGTGGTTAGAGACAGGTAGCCTAGTGGTTAGAGGGGGGATGGCAGGTAGCTAAGTGGTTAGAGACAGGTAGCCTAGTGGTTAGAGCAGGTAGCCTAGTGGTTAGAGACAGGTAGCCTAGTGGTTAGAGTCAGGTAGCCTAGTGGTTAGAGACAGGTAGCCTAGTGGTTAGAGACAGGTAGCCTAGTGGTTAGAGACAGGTAGCCTAGTGGTTAGAGCAGGTAGCCTAGTGGTTAGAGCAGGTAGCCTAGTGGTTAGAGCAGGTAGCCTAGTGGTTAGAGACAGGTAGCCTAGTGGTTAGAGCAGGTAGCCTAGTGGTTAGAGGCAGGTAGCCTAGTGGTTAGAGGCAGGTAGCCTAGTGGTTAGAGCAGGTAGCCTAGTGGTTAGAGCAGGTAGCCTAGTGGTTAGAGACAGGTAGCCTAGTGGTTAGAGACAGGTAGCCTAGTGGTTAGAGCAGGTAGCCTAGTGGTTAGAGCAGGTAGCCTAGTGGTTAGAGCAGGTAGCCTAGTGGTTAGAGACAGGTAGCCTAGTGGTTAGAGCAGGTAGCCTAGTGGTTAGAGGCAGGTAGCCTAGTGGTTAGAGGCAGGTAGCCTAGTGGTTAGAGCAGGTAGCCTAGTGGTTAGAGGCAGGTAGCCTAGTGGTTAGAGGCAGGTAGCCTAGTGGTTAGAGCAGGTAGCCTAGTGGTTAGAGCAGGTAGCCTAGTGGTTAGAGCAGGTAGACTAGTGGTTAGAGACAGGTAGCCTAGTGGTTAGAGACAGGTAGCCTAGTGGTTAGAGACAGGTAGCCTAGTGGTTAGAGGCAGGTAGCCTAGTGGTTAGAGGCAGGTAGCCTAGTGGTTAGAGACAGGTAGCCTAGTGGTTAGAGCAGGTAGCCTAGTGGTTAGAGCAGGTAGCCTAGTGGTTAGAGCAGGTAGCCTAGTGGTTAGAGCAGGTAGCCTAGTGGGTAGAGACAGGTAGCCTAGTGGTTAGAGGCAGGTAGCCTAGTGGTTAGAGACAGGTAGCCTAGTGGTTAGAGGCAGGTAGCCTAGTGGTTAGAGGCAGTTAGCCTAGTGGTTAGAGGCAGGTAGCCTAGTGGTTAGAGGCAGGTAGCCTAGAGGTTAGAGACAGGTAGCCTAGTGGTTAGAGACAGGTAGCCTAGTGGTTAGAGGCAGGTAGTCTAGTGGTTAGAGGCAGGTAGTCTAGTGGTTAGAGGCAGGTAGCCTAGTGGTTAGAGGCAGGTAGCCTAGTGGTTAGAGCAGGTAGCCTAGTGGTTAGAGCAGGTAGCCTAGTGGTTAGAGACAGGTAGCCTAGTGGTTAGAGCAGGTAGCCTAGTGGTTAGAGCAGGTAGCCTAGTGGTTAGAGCAGGTAGCCTAGTGGTTAGAGACAGGTAGCCTAGTGGTTAGAGCCAGGTAGCCTAGTGGTTAGAGCAGGTAGCCTAGTGGGTAGAGATAGGTAGCCTAGTGGTTAGAGACAGGTAGCCTAGTGGTTAGAGACAGGTAGCCTAGCGGTTCGAGCAGGTAGCCTAGTGGTTAGAGACAGGTAGCCTAGTGGTTAGAGACAGGTAGCCTAGTGGTTAGAGACAGGTAGCCTAGTGGTTAGAGGCAGGTAGCCTAGTGGTTAGAGCAGGTAGCCTAGTGGTTAGAGATAGGTAGCCTAGTAGTTAGAGACAGGTAGCCTAGTGGTTAGAGACAGGTAGCCTAGTGGTTAGAGACAGGTAGCCTAGTGGTTAGAGCAGGTAGCCTAGTGGTTAGAGGCAGGTAGCCTAGTGGTTAGAGCAGGTAGCCTAGTGGTTAGAGACAGGTAGCCTAGTGGTTAGAGACAGGTAGCCTAGTGGTTAGAGCCAGGTAGCCTAGTGGTTAGAGGCAGGTAGCCTAGTGGTTAGAGGCAGGTAGCCTAGTGGTTAGAGGCAGGTAGCCTAGTGGTTAGAGACAGGTAGCCTAGTGGTTAGAGCAGGTAGCCTAGTGGTTAGAGCAGGTAGCCTAGTAGTTAGAGCAGGTAGCCTAGTGGTTAGAGACAGGTAGCCTAGTGGTTAGAGGGGGATGGCAGGTAGCTAAGTGGTTAGAGACAGGTAGCCTAGTGGTTAGAGCAGGTAGCCTAGTGGTTAGAGACAGGTAGCCTAGTGGTTAGAGCAGGTAGCCTAGTGGTTAGAGCAGGTAGCCTAGTGGTTAGAGACAGGTAGCCTAGTGGTTAGAGACAGGTAGCCTAGTGGTTAGAGCAGGTAGCCTAGTGGTTAGAGCAGGTAGCCTAGTGGTTAGAGCAGGTAGCCTAGTGGTTAGAGACAGGTAGCCTAGTGGTTAGAGCAGGTAGCCTAGTGGTTAGAGGCAGGTAGCCTAGTGGTTAGAGGCAGGTAGCCTAGTGGTTAGAGCAGGTAGCCTAGTGGTTAGAGCAGGTAGCCTAGTGGTTAGAGACAGGTAGCCTAGTGGTTAGAGACAGGTAGCCTAGTGGTTAGAGCAGGTAGCCTAGTGGTTAGAGCAGGTAGCCTAGTGGTTAGAGCAGGTAGCCTAGTGGTTAGAGACAGGTAGCCTAGTGGTTAGAGCAGGTAGCCTAGTGGTTAGAGGCAGGTAGCCTAGTGGTTAGAGGCAGGTAGCCTAGTGGTTAGAGCAGGTAGCCTAGTGGTTAGAGGCAGGTAGCCTAGTGGTTAGAGGCAGGTAGCCTAGTGGTTAGAGCAGGTAGCCTAGTGGTTAGAGCAGGTAGCCTAGTGGTTAGAGCAGGTAGACTAGTGGTTAGAGACAGGTAGCCTAGTGGTTAGAGACAGGTAGCCTAGTGGTTAGAGACAGGTAGCCTAGTGGTTAGAGGCAGGTAGCCTAGTGGTTAGAGGCAGGTAGCCTAGTGGTTAGAGACAGGTAGCCTAGTGGTTAGAGCAGGTAGCCTAGTGGTTAGAGCAGGTAGCCTAGTGGTTAGAGCAGGTAGCCTAGTGGTTAGAGCAGGTAGCCTAGTGGGTAGAGACAGGTAGCCTAGTGGTTAGAGGCAGGTAGCCTAGTGGTTAGAGACAGGTAGCCTAGTGGTTAGAGGCAGGTAGCCTAGTGGTTAGAGGCAGTTAGCCTAGTGGTTAGAGGCAGGTAGCCTAGTGGTTAGAGGCAGGTAGCCTAGAGGTTAGAGACAGGTAGCCTAGTGGTTAGAGACAGGTAGCCTAGTGGTTAGAGGCAGGTAGTCTAGTGGTTAGAGGCAGGTAGTCTAGTGGTTAGAGGCAGGTAGCCTAGTGGTTAGAGGCAGGTAGCCTAGTGGTTAGAGCAGGTAGCCTAGTGGTTAGAGCAGGTAGCCTAGTGGTTAGAGACAGGTAGCCTAGTGGTTAGAGCAGGTAGCCTAGTGGTTAGAGGCAGGTAGCCTAGTGGTTAGAGGCAGGTAGCCTAGTGGTTAGAGACAGGTAGCCTAGTGGTTAGAGCAGGTAGCCTAGTGGTTAGAGCAGGTAGACTAGTGGTTAGAGACAGGTAGCCTAGTGGTTAGAGACAGGTAGCCTAGTGGTTAGAGCAGGTAGCCTAGTGGTTAGAGCAGGTAGCCTAGTGGTTAGAGCAGGTAGCCTAGTGGTTAGAGCAGGTAGCCTAGTGGTTAGAGACAGGTAGCCTAGTGGTTAGAGCAGGTAGCCTAGTGGTTAGAGCAGGTAGCCTAGTGGTTAGAGACAGGTAGCCTAGTGGTTAGAGACAGGTAGCCTAGTGGTTAGAGCAGGTAGCCTAGTGGTTAGAGCAGGTAGCCTAGTGGTTAGAGCAGGTAGCCTAGTGGTTAGAGACAGGTAGCCTAGTGGTTAGAGCAGGTAGCCTAGTGGTTAGAGGCAGGTAGCCTAGTGGTTAGAGGCAGGTAGCCTAGTGGTTAGAGCAGGTAGCCTAGTGGTTAGAGCAGGTAGCCTAGTGGTTAGAGACAGGTAGCCTAGTGGTTAGAGACAGGTAGCCTAGTGGTTAGAGCAGGTAGCCTAGTGGTTAGAGCAGGTAGCCTAGTGGTTAGAGCAGGTAGCCTAGTGGTTAGAGACAGGTAGCCTAGTGGTTAGAGCAGGTAGCCTAGTGGTTAGAGGCAGGTAGCCTAGTGGTTAGAGGCAGGTAGCCTAGTGGTTAGAGCAGGTAGCCTAGTGGTTAGAGGCAGGTAGCCTAGTGGTTAGAGGCAGGTAGCCTAGTGGTTAGAGCAGGTAGCCTAGTGGTTAGAGCAGGTAGCCTAGTGGTTAGAGCAGGTAGACTAGTGGTTAGAGACAGGTAGCCTAGTGGTTAGAGACAGGTAGCCTAGTGGTTAGAGACAGGTAGCCTAGTGGTTAGAGGCAGGTAGCCTAGTGGTTAGAGGCAGGTAGCCTAGTGGTTAGAGACAGGTAGCCTAGTGGTTAGAGCAGGTAGCCTAGTGGTTAGAGCAGGTAGCCTAGTGGTTAGAGCAGGTAGCCTAGTGGTTAGAGCAGGTAGCCTAGTGGGTAGAGACAGGTAGCCTAGTGGTTAGAGGCAGGTAGCCTAGTGGTTAGAGACAGGTAGCCTAGTGGTTAGAGGCAGGTAGCCTAGTGGTTAGAGGCAGTTAGCCTAGTGGTTAGAGGCAGGTAGCCTAGTGGTTAGAGGCAGGTAGCCTAGAGGTTAGAGACAGGTAGCCTAGTGGTTAGAGACAGGTAGCCTAGTGGTTAGAGGCAGGTAGTCTAGTGGTTAGAGGCAGGTAGTCTAGTGGTTAGAGGCAGGTAGCCTAGTGGTTAGAGGCAGGTAGCCTAGTGGTTAGAGCAGGTAGCCTAGTGGTTAGAGCAGGTAGCCTAGTGGTTAGAGACAGGTAGCCTAGTGGTTAGAGCAGGTAGCCTAGTGGTTAGAGGCAGGTAGCCTAGTGGTTAGAGGCAGGTAGCCTAGTGGTTAGAGCAGGTAGCCTAGATGTTAGAGACAGGTAGCCTAGTGGTTAGAGACAGGTAGCCTAGTGGTTAGAGCAGGTAGACTAGTGGTTAGAGCAGGTAGCCTAGTGGTTAGAGACAAGTAGCCTAGTGGTTAGAGACAGGTAGCCTAGTGGATAGAGACAGATAGCCTAGTGGTTAGAGCAGGTAGCCTTGTGGTTAGAGACAGGTAGCCTAGTGGTTAGAGCAGGTAGCCTTGTGGTTAGAGCAGGTAGCCTAGTGGTTAGAGGCAGGTAGCCTAGTGGTTAGAGGCAGGTAGCCTAGTGGTTAGAGGCAGGTAGCCTAGTGGTTAGAGGCAGGTAGCCTAGTGGTTAGAGCAGGTAGCCTTGTGGTTAGAGCAGGTAGCCTTGTGGTTAGAGACAGGTAACCTAGTGGTTAGAGCAGGTAGCCTAGTGGTTAGAGGCAGGTAGCCTAGTGGTTAGAGGCAGGTAGTCTAGTGGTTAGAGGCAGGTAGTCTAGTGGTTAGAGGCAGGTAGTCTAGTGGTTAGAGGCAGGTAGTCTAGTGGTTAGAGGCAGGTAGCCTAGTGGTTAGAGGCAGGTAGCCTAGTGGTTAGAGGCAGGTAGCCTAGTGGTGAGAGCAGGTAGCCTAGTGGTGAGAGCAGGTAGCCTAGTGGTTAGAGCAGGTAGCCTAGTGGTTAGAGGCAGGTAGCCTAGTGGTGAGAGCAGGTAGCCTAGTGGTTAGAGGCAGGTAGTCTAGTGGTTAGGACAGGTAGCCTAGTGGTTAGAGGCAGGTAGCCTAGTGGTTAGAGACAGGTAGCCTAGTGGTTAGAGACAGGTAGCCTAGTGGTTAGAGCAGGTAGCCTAGTGGTTAGAGGCAGGTAGCCTAGTGGTTAGAGATAGGTAGCCTAGTGGTTAGAGGCAGGTAGCCTAGTGGTTAGAGCAGGTAGCCTAGAGGTTAGAGACAGGTAGCCTAGTGGTTAGAGACAGGTAACCTAGTGGTTAGAGCAGGTAGCCTAGTGGTTAGAGGCAGGTAGCCTAGTGGTTAGAGGCAGGTCGTCTAGTGGTTAGAGGCAGGTAGTCTAGTGGTTAGAGGCAGGTAGTCTAGTGGTTAGAGGCAGGTAGTCTAGTGGTTAGAGGCAGGTAGCCTAGTGGTTAGAGGCAGGTAGCCTAGTGGTTAGAGGCAGGTAGCCTAGTGGTTAGAGGCAGGTAGCCTAGTGGTGAGAGCAGGTAGCCTAGTGGTTAGAGCAGGTAGCCTAGTGGTTAGAGGCAGGTAGCCTAGTGGTGAGAGCAGGTAGCCTAGTGGTTAGAGGCAGGTAGTCTAGTGGTTAGGACAGGTAGCCTAGTGGTTAGAGGCAGGTAGCCTAGTGGTTAGAGACAGGTAGCCTAGTGGTTAGAGACAGGTAGCCTAGTGGTTAGAGCAGGTAGCCTAGTGGTTAGAGGCAGGTAGCCTAGTGGTTAGAGATAGGTAGCCTAGTGGTTAGAGGCAGGTAGCCTAGTGGTTAGAGCAGGTAGCCTAGAGGTTAGAGACAGGTAGCCTAGTGGTTAGAGACAGGTAGCCTAGTGGTTAGAGCAGGTAGCCTAGTGGTTAGAGACAGGTAGCCTAGTGGTTAGAGACAGGTAGCCTAGTGGTTAGAGACAGATAGCCTAGTGGTTAGAGCAGGTAGCCTTGTGGTTAGAGACAGGTAGCCTAGTGGTTAGAGACAGATAGCCTAGTGGTTAGAGCAGGTAGCCTTGTGGTTAGAGACAGGTAACCTAGTGGTTAGAGCAGGTAGCCTAGTGGTTAGAGGCAGGTAGCCTAGTGGTTAGAGCAGGTAGCCTAGTGGTTAGAGCAGGTAGCCTAGTGGTTAGAGCAGGTAGCCTAGTGGTTAGAGACAGGTAACCTAGTGGTTAGAGCAGGTAGCCTAGTGGTTAGAGGCAGGTAGCCTAGTAGTTAGAGCAGGTAGCCTAGTGGTTAGAGCGTTGCACCAGTAACTGGAAGGTTGCTGGATCGAATCCCCCGAGCTGACAAGGTACAAATCTGATCTGATCAGTGTAGGCTACTACATAGACTACCAAGACTGCAATTTCTCTGTCCACATAGGGTGGTAAAGAATATTGTAAACAAATTGCATTTCTGGGTTTCATAATACCCCAGCCTTCTTCTAAACCCACAGGCCGGAGAGAGAGAGAGGGGAAGGAGAGAGAGAGAGAGAGAGAGAGAGAGAGAGAGAGAGAGAGAGAGAGAGAGAGAGAGAGAGAGAGAGAGAGAGAGAGAGAGAGAGAGAGAGAGAGAGAGAGAGAGAGAGAGAGAGATATAATGTAGTGTATAACTTCAGCACGGTAAGTCTCTCAGGACACTCTGTGAAACCACACGGTATGTAAACTCTCGTGATATTCAGGACACATTTGGTTTCAGAGATCACTGTAGAACAGAGATTACCGGGTGTGTAGAGGACTGTAGAACAGAGATTACCGGGTGTGTAGAGGACTGTAGAACAGAGATTACCGGGTGTGTAGAGGACTGTAGAACAGAGATTACCGGGTGTGTAGAGTACTGTAGAACAGAGATTACATGGTGTGTAGAGTACTGTAGAACAGAGATTACCGGGTGTGTAGAGGACTGTAGAACAGAGATTACATGGTGTGTAGAGGACTGTAGAACAGAGATTACCGGATGTGTAGAGGACTGTAGAACAGAGATTACCGGGTGTGTAGAGGACTGTAGAACAGAGATTACCGGGTGTGTAGAGGACTGTAGAACACAGATTACCGGGTGTGTAGAGGACTGTAGAACAGAGATTACCGGGTGTGTAGAGGACTGTAGAACACAGATTACCGGGTGTGTAGAGGACCGTAGAACACAGATTACCGGGTGTGTAGAGGACCGTAGAACAGAGATTACCGGGTGTGTAGAGGACCGTAGAACACAGATTACCGGGTGTGTAGAGGACCGTAGAACAGAGATTACCGGGTGTGTAGAGGACCGTAGAACACAGATTACCGGGTGTGTAGAGGACCGTAGAACAGAGATTACCGGGTGTGTAGAGGACCGTAGAACACAGATTACCGGGTGTGTAGAGGACCGTAGAACAGAGATTACCGGGTGTGTAGAGGACCGTAGAACACAGATTACCGGGTGTGTAGAGGACCGTAGAACACAGATTACCGGGTGTGTAGAGGACCGTAGAACAGAGATTACCGGGTGTGTAGAGGACCGTAGAACAGAGATTACCGGGTGTGTAGAGTACCGTAGAACAGAGATTACAGGATGTGTAGAGTACCGTAGAACAGAGATTACAGGGTGTGTAGAGTACCGTAGAACAGAGATTACCGGGTGTGTAGAGCACTGTAAACACTCACACTGATGATTCATGTGTGCTTCTCTTTCAATGGACCTTATTCATGCGGTGGCCATGACTGTTCAAACAACAAACACGGGATAGGAAATCCCCGAGGATAGATACCATACGTAGACATCCTCTAAAGTCATTCTCAAATGAATATATATGATGAAGAAATCCACTGAGAGCACTAGAAGAGGGATGTAGATATATCAAGGGAGAGACTCTGAGTACGAATGGAGAGGAGTGTTTCCTCATTCCAGGCTTCCTATTTGTCACAAGTCCCTTTATGACTGTTTACAGTATTTGAGTCACCACCAAGACAATATGAGGCCTCTGATGGTGGTAGAGTAGCATGTTGTTAGTGGAGTTATGTCGATAAATATCACAGGGTGTGGCTGGTGAGGAAGCCTGGGTTTCCCCTGCAGGATATAGGCTAGTGTGCTGGTCGAGATGTATCCTGTACAGGGGATGGCTTACCAGGTCTGGACAGAGTTAAATCCCTTTAGGGGATGGCTTACCAGGTCTGGACAGAGTTAAACCCCTTCAGGGCATGGCCTACCAGGTCTGGACAGAGTTAAACCCCTTTAGGGGATGGCCTACCAGGTCTGGACAGAGTTAAATCCCTTTAGGGGATGGCCTACCAGGTCTGGACAGAGTTAAACCCCTTTAGGGGATGGCCTACCAGGTCTGGACAGAGTTAAACCCCTTTAG
This sequence comes from Salmo salar, assembly GCF_905237065.1. Lineage (NCBI taxonomy): Eukaryota > Metazoa > Chordata > Actinopteri > Salmoniformes > Salmonidae > Salmo > Salmo salar. Next base: position 39,068,820 of record NC_059469.1, read on the forward strand.
GGGATGGCCTACCAGGTCTGGACAGAGTTAAACCCCTTTAGGGGATGGCCTACCAGGTCTGGACAGAGTTAAACCTAACCTCTTCAGGGCATGGCCTACCAGGTCTGGACAGAGTTTAGCCTAACCCCTTTAGGGGATGGCCTACCAGGTCTGGACAGAGTTAAACCCCTACAGGGGATGGCCTACCAGGTCTGGACAGAGTTAAACCCCTTTAGGGGATGGCCTACCAGGTCTGGACAGAGTTAAACCTCTTCGGGGCATGGCCTACCAGGTCTGGACAGAGTTAAACCCCTACAGGGGATGGCCTACCAGGTCTGGACAGAGTTAAACCCCTTTAGGGGATGGCCTACCAGGTCTGGACAGAGTTAAATCCCTTTAGGAGATGGCCTACCAGGTCTGGACAGAGTTAAACCCCTTTAGGGGATGGCCTACCAGGTCTGGACAGAGTTAAACCCCTACAGGGGATGGCCTACCAGGTCTGGACAGAGTTAAACCCCTTTAGGGGATGGTCTACCAGGTCTGGACAGAGTTAAACCCCTTTAGGGGATGGCCTACCAGGTCTGGACAGAGTTAAACCTCTTCAGGGCATGGCCTACCAGGTCTGGACAGAGTTAAACATAACCCCTTTAGGGGATGGCCTACCAGGTCTGGACAGAGTTAAACCCCTTCAGGGCATGGCCTACCAGGTCTCTCACTTCTAGGACAGAGTTATACCTAACCCCTTTAGGGCATGGCCTACCAGGTCTCTCACTTCTAGGACAGAGTTATACCTAACCCCTTTAGGGGATGGCCTACCAGGTCTGGACAGAGTTAAACCCCTACAGGGGATGGCCTACCAGGTCTGGACAGTGTTAAACCCCTACAGGGGATGGCCTACCAGGTCTGGACAGAGTTTAGCCCCTACAGGGGATGGCCTACCAGGTCTGGACAGAGTTTAACCCCTTTAGGGGATGGCCTACCAGGTCTGGACAGAGTTAAATCCCTTTAGGGGATGGCCTACCAGGTCTGGACAGAGTTAAACCCCTTTAGGGGATGGCCTACCAGGTCTGGACAGAGTTAAACCCCTTTAGGGGATGGCCTACCAGGTCTGGACAGAGTTAAACCCCTTTAGGGGATGGCCTACCAGGTCTGGACAGAGTTAAATCCCTTTAGGGGATGGCCTACCAGGTCTGGACAGAGTTAAACCCCTACAGGGGATGGCTTACCAGGTCTGGACAGAGTTAAACCCCTACAGGGGATGGCCTACCAGGTCTGGACAGAGTTAAATCCCTACAGGGCATGGCCTACCAGGTCTGGACAGAGTTAAACCCCTTTAGGGGATGGCCTACCAGGTCTGGACAGAGTTAAACCCCTACAGGGCATGGCCTACCAGGTCTGGACAGAGTTAAATCCCTTTAGGGGATGGCCTACCAGGTCTGGACAGAGTTAAATCCCTTTAGGGCATGGCCTACCAGGTCTGGACAGAGTTAAACCCCTTTAGGGGATGGCCTACCAGGTCTGGACAGAGTTAAACCCCTACAGGGCATGGCCTACCAGGTCTGGACAGAGTTAAATCCCTTTAGGGGATGGCCTACCAGGTCTGGACAGAGTTAAACCCCTTTAGGGGATGGCCTACCAGGTCTGGACAGAGTTAAACCCCTTTAGGGGATGGCCTACCAGGTCTGGACAGAGTTAAACCCCTACAGGGGATGGCCTACCAGGTCTGGACAGAGTTAAACCCCTTTAGGGGATGGCCTACCAGGTCTGGACAGAGTTAAACCCCTTCAGGGCATGGCCTACCAGGTCTGGACAGAGTTAAACCCCTTCAGGGGATGGCCTACCAGGTCTGGACAGAGTTAAATCCCTTTAGGGGATGGCCTACCAGGTCTGGACAGAGTTAAACCCCTACAGGGCATGGCCTACCAGGTCTGGACAGAGTTAAACCCCTTTAGGGGATGGCCTACCAGGTCTGGACAGAGTTAAATCCCTTTAGGGGATGGCCTACCAGGTCTGGACAGAGTTAAACCCCTACAGGGCATGGCCTACCAGGTCTGGACAGAGTTAAATCCCTTTAGGGGATGGCCTACCAGGTCTGGACAGAGTTAAACCCCTACAGGGGATGGTCTACCAGGTCTGGACAGAGTTAAAGCCCTACAGGGGATGGCCTACCAGGTCTGGACAGAGTTAAACCTAACCCTAAGGTTGATGTCTGTGCCCCCGTGTAAATCTAATTAGCATAGTAAAAATCTCCATTAAAAATCTGTCCGTTTCTTTTGCATTGGATGCGTCTCAATCCACCTGTGTCGCACTTCTGTATCTGCGGCGAAAGGTGACAGAGCTAGAGCGGCGCCGAGGCAGACCATTGTAAAGCTCCGAAACGCACAGCAAGAAGAGGAAGGTACAACTGAAACAGTATTGGAACTGTTCACAGTGTACACAGCTCAACAACAAAAAGATGGAATCTATCTCAGCATGGAGTTAGCGAGAAAACCAGTACAAATGCAGCTGGACACACCGGAGCGTCTGTATCTCTGGTTCTACAAAGAAAAACTAAAAGAGTGTCCTCTTCAGCCAGCGTCCATCCGCCTTTCTTCATACACTGGTGACACTATTCCTTAGGTTGTGTTAGGGCAGATCCAGGTACCAGTCCGGTATGAGGGGAAGGAGTGGACGCTACCGCTTGTCATTGTTTTAAGGAGAGAAATCAGCCTTGCTAGGCAGAAAGTGGCTACAAAAGACCAAGTTGAACTTGGGAGAAATTTTCAGTCTGAGAAATGACAAACCAGTGAGTCAGGCTACACTCACTAATAAGCTGGAGAAGCACAAAGAACTTTTCAAAGACGTCTACGGCGAAATACAAGACTTCACAGCAAAAGTCAGAGTGCAAGAATGAACCAAGCCTATCTTTCACAAACCACGTCCAGTTCCATATGCTCTTAAGGAAGCATTAGAGAAGGAACTGAACCGCCTACAGAAGAATAACATTATCACGAAAGTAGCGAGGAGCGACTGGGCCGCTCCGATCGTTGTAGTCCCAAAGAAAGACAAGACCGTCAGAATGTGCGGAGACTACAAGGTCACAGTAAATCGCTGCATACTACCAGAGGAATATCCACTACCAAATGCTGAAGATCTGTTTGCCACTCTAGCTTGGTGGGAAGGTTTTCAGTAAGCTGAATCTGGCATTCGCTTATCAGCAACTGAAGCTGGATCCGGAGTCAGAAGAGTATCTGACCATCAATACACACAAGGGGCTATTCAGATTCAATCACTTGGCCTATGGAATCTCGACAGCTCCAGCGATATTCCAACATACAATGGATCAGATCTTGGACGGTATAGACAATGTTGTGTGCTTCATGGACGACATCCTCGTGTCAGTACCAACCATAGGAGAGCACCTTATATCTCAGAGCTGAGGTCATTTTTGGGGCTCCTAAACTATTACGGAAGGTTTGTGGCAAACTTGTCCACATTGTTGCATTGTCCGCTTCACCAACTGCTGCAGGCCGATACAAAGTGGAATTGGTCCCCACAATGCGAAGAAGCATTCAAGACTTGCAAACAGCGTCTACTAAAGAGTAAGTGGCTTGCCCACTACGACACAGAGATGAAGCTGAGACTCGCGTGTGATGCATCTCAATACGGAGTAGGAGCCGTCATCTCACATGTTCTACTGCATCACGGACTCTGTCACCGAGTGAGAAAAATTATGCTCAAATTGAGAAGGAAGCCCTGAGCATAGTATTCGGAGTGAAGAAGATTCACTTCCTTCTACGGAAGGAAGTTCTAACTGCTGACAGATCACAAGCCTCTGTTTGCCATCCTTGGACCAAAATCAGTTATACCAACCCTTGCTGCACTTCGAATGCAACGTTGGGCTCTGATATTGCTAGCTTACGACTACGAGATTGAGAACAGACGATCCAGTGATCAGGCAAATGCAGATGCACTATCAAGACTACCATGCAATAGTGACTCTGACAGTGAAGATGATAGAGCAGTCTTCCAGATCTCTCTCGTCGACGAACTGCCCATATCTGCTTCAGACATAGCAGAGGAAACGAGGAAAGACCCAGTGCTTTCCAAAGTCTTGGACTTAACATTAGGCGATTGGCCAACCTTCGTAAATGACGATAACCTTCGTCCATTCATCGACAAGAAAGACTAGTTGTCCACTGATCAAGGATGTGTTCTGTGGCGATCAAGGGTGGTGGTACCTCACAAATTCCAGAGGAGACTGCTATCTGACCTGCATGAGGGACATCCAGGGATCACTCGAATGAAAGCACTCGCCCGCAGTTATCTGTGGTGGCCTGGACTGGATCAGGACATCCACTGCTCACCTTGTGAAGCTGTTCACAACAAGCCTTCTGCCGCACCTCTTCATCCATGGTCCTGGGCTGCTACACCTTGGGAACGCATCCACGTGGATTACACCGAGATTGACAAGCAACATTTCCTTGTTGTCGTCGATGTCCATTCCAAGTGGATGGAAGTTTTCCCTAGTCAACTGACCACAGCTGAGAAGACCATCAATCTTCTCAGACACCTGTTCGCATCCTCCTGGACTAGTCAAGGAGCTCGTATCGGACAATGGCCCTCCTTTCACGTCAAACGATTTTGAAATGTTTCTCAAGAACAACGGAGTAAGGCACATCCTGTCACCACCTTACCATCCGGCATCAAACGGAGCAGCGGAGAGAGCCGTGCAAACCTTTAAGAAGGCGTGGACTAGACTCGAGGTTCAGTCTGTGCCCACCCACCGAAGGCTTCCCCGGTGCCTGTTTACTTACCGTAACACACCACACACGGTAACGGAACGTACACCAGCTGAACTGTTTCTGAAACGCCAACCACGTACCCGCCTGACATTGTTGAAACCAGACTTGTCAAGCGCTGTGGCAAAGCACCGGCTGCAGCAGAAGAAAGCTCATGACACACACTCAAAGACTGTCAGAGAATTCAAAAAGGGAGAGAGGGAGGGCGATGGTATGTGATTTCAGACACCCCAAGCACCTGTGGAACTCAGGTGTGATCTTGCAACGCAGAGGACCTTTGATTTACCAAGTCTAAATTGGTCATCGCCATGTCAACGTTCATGTGGATCATCTGCTACGGTCCAACGCCCCAGCAGAGACATGCCGAGAGAACAAGAACAATAACGACCCCCCAGGACTATTCTCCTGACTGTGGACGTACGGGAGAGACAGAGCCTGACCTTCCACCCCGAATCTGGCCCACCACCGGAAGCCCAGGAGGAGCAGAGATATCCTGTTCGACAGCGAAGGGCACCTCGAAAGCTTGACCTGTGAGTTGAGCTGTTTCAGGAGGTAACAGACAGTAAAACAAACAAACACTTTACTATGTCCTAAATAAAAGGAAAGAAAAAGGACAGGATTAGTTATTAGGACACCAGTTCCATCTAAATATATAGACTTATTTTTCTACTGTATTATTGACTGTATGTTTGTTTTACTCCATGTGTACCTCTGTGTTGTTGTATGTTGTCGAACTGCTTTGCTTTATCTTGGCCAGGTCGCAGTTGTAAATGAGAACTTGTTCTCAACTAGCCTACCTGGTTAAATAAAGGTGAAATAAAAAAATCTTCAGGGCAGAATAATCCCCTGGATTTGTGCTGGGTTCTGAAAAGTCTGCTTCTGTCACGACCGTCGTAAAGATGGGACCAAGGTGCAGCGGGAATGTGTATGCTCATCTTCTTTATTTAATGCGAACAAAACAAAACACTTAATACAAAAAAACAACGACGAGAAACAGTCCTGTAAGGAACACAACTACACAAGGAACAACTACCCACAAAACCCCATAAAAAAACACCCCTACTACCCTAATAAATAGGACCTTCAATTAGAGGCAACGAGGAGCAGCTGCCTCCAATTGAAGGTCAACCCAATAAACTACACATAGAAATAGAAAGACTAGAACGAACATAGAAATATACTAACATAGAACATTAACCACAAACCCCGAAACACATAAAACAAACACCCCCTGCCACGTCCTGATCAAACTACAATAACAAATAACCCCCTTTACTGGTCAGGACGTGACAGTTTCAATCCAGTAGTTGAAACATGTTTATTAAGAATGCATTATTCAGATATTGCATTAGTAGTTCCCTAATGTAATTTACCTTGTTCTCTGGGAGTTGAACACTATGGGGGAGGAGTGTAATATCAGGGATCTACATCTGTTTATATTAGTTACTATGCTGTTACTAAGCAGTAATGTATTACGGCAGTGTTACGTTACTACACCTAATATGAAATGCACGTAGAGCACGAGAGGTTTTTGACTAAACGAAAATGAACTGTACTCACATATTTAGCAGATGTTTTTGCGGGTGTAGCGAAATGCTTGTGTTCCTAGACCCAGACCCGAGACCCAGACTCTAGACCCAGACCCTAGACCCAGACCCTAGACCCAGACCCTAGACCCAGACCCTAGACCCAGAGCCTAGACCCAGACTCTAGACCCAGACCCTAGACCCAGACCCTAGACCCAGACCCTAGACCCAGACCCTAGACCCAGACCCAGACCCTAGACCCAGAGCCTAGACCCAGAGCCTAGACCCAGAGCCTAGACCCAGACCCTAGACCCAGACCCTAGACCCAGACTCTAGACCCAGACTCTAGACCCAGACCCTAGACCCAGACCCTAGACCCAGACTCTAGACCCAGACCCTAGACCCAGAGCCTAGACCCAGAGCCTAGACCCAGACTCTAGACCCTAAAATCTAAATCTACATTTTATTTTTTTCCAACCGAACCCAGTCCACATTGTCAAAGTAAAAATAAAAATAATAGAAAATCTTCCAAATTAATAAAAAATAAAGATGTATTGATTGCGTATATCTTCATTAGTTGGAATCACCATGGATGGCAGCTGTGATTCATTTTGAATACGATCCAACCAACCTTGCACAACTCTTAAGGCAACATACAGTTGTATATCCATTGTTCTTGTCAAAATTGCTCAGTAAATTTGGTTGGGAATCATCATTGATGGACAGCATATGCAGTTGAAGTCGGAAGTTTACATACACTCAGGTTGGAGTCATTAAAACTCGTTTTTCAACCACTCCACAAATTTCTTGTTAACAAACTATAGTTTTGGCAAGTCAGTTAGGACATCTACTTTGTGCATGACACAAGTAATTATTCCAACAATTGTTTCCAGACACATTATTTAACTTATAATTCACTGTATCACAATTCCAGTGGGTCAGAAGTTTACATACACTAAGTTGACTGTGCCTTTAAACAGCTTGGAAAATTCCCGAAAATGATGTCATGGCTTTAGAAGCTTCTGATAGGCTAATTGACATCATTTGAGTCAATTGGAGGTGTACCTGTGGATGTATTTCAAGGCCTATCTTCAAACTCAGTGCCTCTTTGCTTGACATCATGGGAAAATCTAAAGAAATCAGCCAAGACCTCAGAAAAAACATTGTAGACCTCCACAAGTCTGGTTCATCATTGGGAGCAATTTCCAAACGCCTGAAGGTACCACGTTCATCTGTACAAACAATAGTACGCAAGTATAAACACCATGGGACCACGCAGCCGTCATACCGCTCAGGAAGGAAACGCGTTCTGTCTCCTAGAGATGAACGTACTTTGGTACGAAAAGTGCAAATCAATCCCAGAACAACAGCAAAGGACCTTGTGAAGATGCTGGAGGAAACGGGTACAAAAGTATCTATATCCACAGTAAAACTGTAACGCTCGTCGTTGAAGGGGGACCAAAACGCAGCGGGTAAAGTGCTCATCTTCTTATTTATTAAAGAAAACACTTAATCAATACAAAACAAAACGACGGAAACAGTCCAGTAAGGTGCATAGACTATACTAGAAACAACCACCCACAAAACCCAGTGAAAACAAACACAACTAAATATGGCCTCCAATTAGAGAAAACAACAACCAGCTGCCTCTAATTGGAGGTCATTGACAAAACTCACATAGAACTAGAGAAGCTAGATACAAATAGAAATAAGAAAACTAGAACCTAAACCCACAATACCCAACCACACAAAACAAACACCCCCTGCCACGCTCTGACCAACTACAATGACAAATAACCCCTTTTACTGCCCAGGACGTGACAAAAACGAGTCGTATATCAACATAACCTGAAAGGCCGCTCAGCAAGGAAGAAGCCACTGCTCCAAAACCGCCATAAAAAAGCCAGACTACGGTTTGCAACTGCACATAGGGACAAAGATCATACTTTTTGGAGAAATGTCCTCTGGTCTGATGAAACAAAAATAGAACTGTTTGGCCATAATGACCATCGTTATATTTGGAGCAAAAATGGGGAGGCTTGCAAGCCGAAGAACACCATCCCAACCGTGAAGCACGGGGGTGGCAGCATCATGTTGTGGGGTTGCTTTTCTGCAGGTGGGACTGGTGCACTTCACAAAATAGATGGCATCATGAGGGAGGAAAATTATGTGAATATATTGAAGCAACATCTCAAGACATCAGACAGGAAGTTAAAGCTTGGTCGCAAATGGGTCTTCCAAATGGACAATGACCCCAAGCATACTTCCAAAGTTGTGGCAAAATGGCTTAAGGACAACAAAGTCAAGGTATTGGAGTGGCCATCACAAAGCCCTGACCTCAATCCTATAGAAAATCTGTGGGCAGAACTGAAAAAGCATGTGTGAGCAAGGAGGCCTACAAACCTGACTCAGTTAAACCAACTCTGTCAGGGGGAATGAGACAAAATTCACTTGTTGTGGGAAGCTTGTGGAAGGCTACCCGACAAGTTTGACCCAAGTTAAACAATTTAAAGGCAATGTTACCAAATACTAATTGAGTGTATGTAAACTTCTGACCCACTGGGAATGTGATGAAAGAAATACAAGCTGAAATAAATCATTCTCTCTACTATTATTCTGACATTTCACATTTTTAAATAAAGTGGTGATCATAACTAACCTTTTACTAGGATTAAATGTCAGGAATTGTGAAAAATTGAGTTTAAATGTATTTGGCTAAGGTGTATGTAAAATTCCGACTTCAACTGTACTTGTCCCATTGAAAAATAAAACTCCCAGGGTTTTCAGAAGACTATGGCTGGTTTTTCCCTCTATCTTTTTACCTGGGCTTTGTTCCTTTCATATTTATTTTGATCCTAACAAACTCCCCAGTCCATGCAGGTGACAAGCATACCCATAACATGATGCTGCCACCTCAATACTGTCTGTCGTAGGAAGGGTGAATGACAAGCATACAGTACCCATAGCATGATGATACCGCCACAATACTGCTGTAGGAAGGGTGGATGACAAGCATACCCATAACATGATGCTGCCGCCACAATACTGCTGTAGGAAGGGTGGATGACAAGCATACCCATAACATGATGCTGCCGCCACAATACTGCTGTAGGAAGGGTGGATCCCATCTTGCCACATATCTAGATCCTCTCCTCACTAATCCTACAGGTATCTTGGGTCTTAGTGTCCAAAATGCAACACACAATGGAGGAGAATGCATTGTGTTTTAAACTCTGATAATTTTCCATTTTCGTTGTCATTTTTTATTTATTTTATTTATATATTTTTCACCAATTCGTATGAGACAGAGGTAGACAGAGGCAGTGACCGCTCTCAGACTAGTTAAGGGACGTGCATTTGCCAGGTCGCAATTGTAAATGAGAACTTGGTCCCGTGTGATCCCGTGTGGCTCAGTTGGTAGAGCATGGTGTTGTTTGCAACGCCAGGGTTGTGGGTTCGATTCCCACGGGGGACCAGTACAGGGGGGAAGAAAAAAAATTATGAAATGTATGAAAAATTTATGAAATTGTATGCATTCACTACTGTAAGTCGCTCTGGATTAGAGCGTCTGCTAAATGACTAAAATGTAAATGTAAACTTGTTCTCAACTTGCCTACCTGGTTAAATAAAGGTGAAATAAAAATACTCTATCACTGGTGCCAAAGATGTATATGAGCTTGGAGGGCCGCCATAGGGCGGCGCACAATTGGCCCAGCGTCGTCCGGGTTTGGCCGGGGTAGGCCGCCATTGTAAATAAGAATTTGTTCTTAACTGTCTTGCCTAGTTAAATAAAAGGTTAAATGAGAAAAAGTGTAAATAAATACTATATCCACACACTACTTGGTGTTGTTCGGTATTATATTCCTAGTTTAATAACACCACAGTCCTAATTCTAATTAGTATCATACAGGGTTAAATTCAGTCAATTCAAGAAGTAATATCAAATTATAATTTTGTAATTGAAAAGCAATGAGGAAAACTGGATTACCTGCATTATAATTGAACTGATCTGAACCCTGGTGGTGTGTCCTCTGTCTCATCTCCAATTATTTTATTTAACCTTTATTTATTTTATTTAACCTTTATTTAACTAGGCAAGTCAGTTAAGAACAAATTCTTATTTTACAATGACGGCCTACCAAAAGGCCTCCTGCGGGGCCGGGGACCTGGATAAAAAAATTATATATACTGTATATAATTATAGGACAAAACACACATCACAACAAGAGACACCACAACACTACATACAGAGAGACCGAAGACGACAACATAGTAGCAACACAACATAGTAGCAACACAGCATGGTAGCAACACAGCATGGTAGCAGCACAACATGGCAGAAGCACAGCATGGTAGCAACACAGCATGGTAGCAACACAGCATGGTAGCAGCACAACATGGCAGAAGCACAGCATGGTAGCAACACAGCATGGTAGCAACACAGCATGGTAGCAGCACAGCATGGTAGCAGCACAACATGGCAGAAGCACAGCATGGCAGAGGCACAGCATGGTAGAAACACAGCATGGTAGCAACACAACATAGTAGCAACACAGCATGGTAGCAACACAGCATGGTAGCAACACAGCATGGTAGCAGCACAACATGGTAGCAACACAGCATGGTAGCAACACAGCATGGTAGCAGCACAACATGGTAGCAGAACAACATGGCAGAAGCACAGCATGGCAGAGGCACAGCATGGTAGAAACACAGCATGGTAGCAACACAGCATGGTAGCAACACAGCATGGTAGAAACACAGCATGGTAGCAGCACAACATGGTAGCAACACAGCATGGTAGCAACACAGCATGGTAGCAGCACAACATGGTAGCAGCACAACATGGCAGAAGCACAGCATGGCAGAGGCACAGCATGGTAGAAACACAGCATGGTAGCAACACAGCATGGTAGCAACACAGCATGGTAGCAACACAGCATGGTAGCAGCACAACATGGCAGAAGCACAGCATGGCAGAGGCACAGCATGGCAGAAGCACAGCATGGTAGAAACACAGCATGGTAGCAACACAACATGGCAGAAGCACAGCATGGTAGCAGCACAATACAGGGTACAAACATTATTGGCCACAGACAACAACAGAAAGGGCAAGAAGGTAGAGACAACAATACATCACGCGAAGCAGCCACAACTGTCAGTAAGAGTGTCCATGATTGAGTCTTTGAATGAAGAGATTGAGACCCGGTCCAGCTGATTTGCAACCCCTGGGGACAGGTGTAGTGGACTGGGTGAATAGTTTCTACCATAGATCAGGGGTTACCAAACATTTTAAGTCAGGCCCCACTTCCAGTATTGGGGAACATCACAAGCTTTTCCCTGCGAGCGCCACGTTTAATTCTATGGGCGCAAGCATTGTTTATGACACAACCTGTTCACACACCCCTCTGGTTGGCGGAGAGGACATGTTGTAAGTTTAAAGCTAATTTCCTGCAATTCTACACATTTTGACATGGGATGGAGACTACGTTTGCCATTTTAAAGCTAACACCCTAACCCAATCCCAGTGCTCGGTTTTAACCCTAACCCAATCCCAGTGCTCGGTTTTAACCCTAACCCAATCCCAGTGCTCAGTTTTAACCCTAACCCAATCCCAGTGCTCGGTTTTAACCCTAACCCAATCCCAGTGCTCAGTTTTAACCCTAACCCAATCCCAGTGCTCGGTTTTAACCCTAACCCAATCCCAGTGCTCGGTTTTAACCCTAACCCAATCCCAGTGCTCAGTTTTAACCCTAACCCAATCCCAGTGCTCAGTTTTAACCCTAACCCAATCCCAGTGCTCGGTTTTAACCCTAACCCAATCCCAGTGCTCGGTTTTAACCCTAACCCAATCCCAGTGCTCGGTTTTAACCCTAACCCAATCCCAGTGCTCGGTTTTAACCCTAACCCAATCCCAGTGCTCGGTTTTAACCCTAACCCAATCCCAGTGCTCGGTTTTAACCCTAACCCAATCCCAGTGCCAGTTTTAACCCTAACCCAATCCCAGTGCTCGGTTTTAACCCTAACCCAATCCCAGTGCTCAGTTTTAACCCTAACCCAATCCCAGTGCTCGGTTTTAACCCTAACCCAATCCCAGTGCTCGGCACTTTTATTTTTAATTTAGCATATCCCAAACCTTAACCCTTACCTTAACCCTTAACCATTCATAACCCTATCCCAAACCTTAACCCTTACCTTAACCATTTATAACCCTTACCTCAACCCTTACCTTAACCATTCATAACCCTTACCTTAACCCTTACCTTAACCCTTAACCATTCATAACCCTATCCCAAACCTTAACCCTTACCTTAATCATTCATAACCCTTACCTTAACCCTTACCTTAATCATTCATAACCCTTACCTTAACCCTTACCTTAACCATTCATAAACCTTACCTTAACCATTCATAATGCTTACCTTAACCATTCATAACCCTTACCTTAACCCTTACCTTTACCCTTACCTTAACCATTCATAACCCTTACCTTAACCATTCATAACCCTTACCTTAACCATTCATAACCCTTACCTTAACCCTTATTTTAAACATTTATAACCCTTACCTTAACCCTTATCTTAACCATTCATAACCCTTACCTTAACCCTTATAATTATGGAATTATGTTGTCTACAGATGTACAATACAGCATACAGTACATTCAGAAAGTATTCAGACCCCTTTACCTTTTCCGCATTTTGTTACATTACAGCCTTATTCTAAAATGGATGAAACAAAAACAAATCCTAATCAATCTACACACAATACCCCATAATGACATCACAATACCCCATAATGACATCACAATACCCCATAATGACATCACAATACCCCATAATGACATCACAATACCCCATAATGACAAAGCAAATACAGTTTTTTCAAATACATTATTTACATAAGTATTCAGACCCTTTGCTATGAGACTTGAAATTGATCTCAGGTGCATCCTGTTTCCATTGATCATCCTTGAGATGTTTCTACAACTTGATTGGAGTCCACCAATTAAATTGATTGGACATGATTTGGAAAGGCACACACCTGTCTATACAAAGGTCCCACAGTTGACAGTGGATGTCAGAGCAAAAACCAGGCCATGAGGTCGAAGGAATTGTCCGTAGAGCTCCGAGACAGGATTGTGTCGAGGCACAGATCTGGGGAAGGGTGCCAAAACATTTCTGCAACATTGAAGGTCCCCAAGAACACAGTGGCCTCCATCATTCTTAAATAGAAGAAGTTTGGAACCACCAAGACTCTTCCTAGAGCTGGACGCCCGGCCAAACTGAGCAATCGGGGGAGAAGGGCCTTGGTCAGGGAGGTCACCAAGAACCTGATTGGAGCTCTGTCAGAGTGACTGAGTTCCTCTGTGGAGATGGGAGAACCTTCCAGAAGGACAACCATCTCTGCAGCACTCCACCAATCAGGCTTTTATGGTAGAGTGGCCAGACGGAAGCCACTCCTCAGTAAAATGCACATGACAGCCCGCTTGGAGTTTGCCAAAAGGCACCTAAAGGACTCTCAGACCATGAGAAACAAAATTCTCTGGTCTGATAAAACCAAGATTAAACTCTTTGAACGGAGCAAAGTGCAGAGAGATCCTTGATGAAAACCTGCTCTAGAGTGCTCAAGACCTCAGACTGGGACGAAGATTCACCTTTCAACAGGACAACGACCCTAAGCACACAGCCAAGACAACGCAGGAGTGGCTTCGGGACAAATCTCTGAATGTCCTTGAGTGGCCCGGCCAGAGCCCGGACTTGACATCGGTCAAACTCTGGAGAAACCTGAAAATAGCTGTGCAGCGACGCTCCCCATCCAATCTGACAGAGCTTGAGAGGATCTGCATAGAAGAATGGGAGAAACTCCACAAATACAGGTGTCGTGGAAATTGCTACTAATGACTCCAAAGTCAAGCTTAAATGAATTTATGTTTATTCACGCCAGCGGAGAGATTACAGACAAACAGCACTTCATGTGGAGTTTAGTCAGAAGCTCTGATGAGGTATTTCTCCCTCAGCATATTTATACGATCACAAGTGCATCCTTTCTCAGCAAAACGTTTCCTCCCAGAGATCGGTTGCAGAGGATGAGAACACCTGGAAACAACAGTCTGGGCATTTATCCAATATTTCCACTCCCGCTGAGCCGACCTTGTGAGAGCAAATTTCAGACACCCTGTCTGTCTACAACAGGCTCATTTCTGAGTATGCAACAGGCCAAACATTTTTTATTTAGTTTTTATTTCACCTTTATTTAACCAGGTAGTGAGGTTAACCAGCATGCAGGTATATAATGCTTTATAACGTGTTATAAGCATTTATAAACATTTTATCATTTCTTATTAGAGAGCCTATAATATGCTTTAGATGTGAATTGCTAAGTGACATTTTTATTTTTATTTAATTAATTTATTTAACCTTTATTTAACCAGGTAGGCTAGTTGAGAACAAGTCCTTTATTTAACCAGGTAGGCTAGTTGAGAACAAGTCCTTTATTTAACCAGGTAGGTTAGTTGAGAACAAGTCCTTTATTTAACCAGGTAGGCTAGTTGAGAACAAGTCCTTTATTTAACCAGGTAGGCCAGTTGAGAACAAGTTCTCATTTACAACTGCGACCTGGCCAAGATAAAGCAAAGCAGTTCGATACAAACAACAACAGAGTTACACATGGAATAAACAAACATACAATCAATAATACAGTAGAAAAAGTCTATATACAGCATGTGCAAATGAGGTAGGATAAGAGAGGTAAGGCAATAAATAGGCCATGGTGGCGAAGTAATTACAATAGAGCAAATTAAACACTGGAATGGTAGAATGTGCAGAAGATCAATGTGCAAGTAGAGATACTGGGGTGCAAAGGAGCAAGATAAATAAATAAATACAGTATGGGGATGAGGTAGATTGGATGGGCTATTTACAGATGAGCTATGTACAGGTGCAGTGATCTGTGAGCTGCTCTGACAGCTGGTGCTTAAAACTAGTGAGGGAGATATGGGTCTCCAGCTTCAGTGATTTTTGCAGTTCGTTCCAGTCATTGGCAGCAGAGAACTGGAAGGAAAGGCGGCCAAAGGAGGAATTGGCTTTGGGGGCGACCAGTGAGATTTACCTGCTGGAGCGCGTGCTACAGGTGGGTGCTGCTATGGTGACCAGTGAGCTGAGATAAGGCGGGGCTTTACCTAGCAGAGACTTGTAGATGACCTGGAGCCAGTGGGTTTGGCGACGAGTATGAAGCGATGGCCAGCCAACGAGAGCGTACAGGTCGCAGTGGTGGGTAGTATATGGGGCTTTGGTGACAAAATGGATGGCACTGTGATAGACTATAAAACTGGATCGAGACATTAGTTAAGATGTAAATTGTAGATACTGTATGTTACGGATACTGAAACAATATAGATGAAATAATGTTTCTGAATGCACTACATACTGTTGTAGGTAATAACAGATCTGGGACCAGGCTAGAAAACTGGATAGAGATATTAGTTAAGGTGTAAATTGTAGATATACATGAAATAATGTTTCTGAATGCAAAGGAAACATCTAGAAGACTGATAATGTGATGGCTGGTCTCAAGACTAAACCCGTCTTGATATCGGCCCCCGGAAAATATTACAATAATATAATTAGCTTAATAACATTGATTCTAAGGCTACTGAATTAATTATAATTAATGATTTAATATATATATATATAATTACATGTATTTGTATCTATAATGTTATTGAAGACATCTTACTTTGTGCAACAATTTTGTTCAGAATTTCAACAAGCTCGAAGACACTTCATGTCACGTCCTGACCAATAAAGGGCCTATTTGTTATTGTAGTTTGGTCAGGACGTGGCAGAGGGTATTTGTTGTACATGTGTTTGGTTATGTGTTTATATAGAGGGTTATTTTGTGTAGAGTGTTTCTGGGTTTAATGGTGTATCTATGTAGAAAGGGTATTTGATTTAATTGGTTCAGGGGTTTATTAGATATGTATTTATGTAAGATGGGGTGTTTGATTTAGGTGTTCCTGGGTTGTTGGGTAATGTTCTTGTATTTCTAGGGGGCTGGTCTAGTGTTGTGTATTTCTTTGTGTTGGCCTGGTGTGGCTCCCGATCAGGAACAGCTGTACATCGTTGTTGCTGATCGGGAGTCATACTGAGGTCGCCCTGTTTTTCACCTGTTAGTTTGTGGGGGATTGTTCTTGTTTAGCTGTGTGCCTGACGAGTTCGTTTGTGGTTTGTATACGTTTATTGTGTTTTTCCTCCTTCACCAAATAAAAAGAAGATGAGTATATATTTTCCCGCTGCGTCTTGGTCTTTACCCTGTGACACTTCTGAGTCCTATACAGGAAATAGAATATATAATTTTTTTTGCCACAAAAAGCAGTTAAATCAGTTTATTATTATATGTAAATCCAGAGCAAACTTACATTGCAAGCAAATCAGTTTATTATTATATGTAAATCCAGAGCAAACTTACATTGCAAGCAAATCTGCTTGAACAGATAACAGTGTTTGAAATGGGGATCCCCCCCCCCACTTCTTTTTCTGCTACTTCAGTCTGTAAAAATGGTATTGATCAATAAGCTGACACACACACAAAAATGTTTGTAGAGGTACTGACTAATGGAGGTTAAACTGTCTGAAAATAAACCCTAAAGAAGGCACTTCGTGCTGAAAAGTTAGTTAGGTGAACCCTTGAAATTGTTGGTAGCATATTTAGAGTATATATATATATATATATATATATACACACAGGGATATACAGTATATTATGTTGAAAAGACAGGCAGGGAAACACTACTCTGAATAGATGAATAATACACTCTATAATGAAAGAAAGAAAATTAAGAATAGCAGTATATAATATTTTATTATATATTGTATTACTTACCTCTTATCTCATCAGCATGAACATCTTCGTCCATTTCACTGGAAAACAATAAAACACATTTAGTTTTAGTTTGATTCTTAATCCACTAGGTGTTGAATTATCATTTAAATATACAGTCAGAATCCATTGAGAGCTGTTTGAAGTTGTCATGACCCACAGCAACATATTGGCCCTGAGCCATAGTGTCTATGGGGAGGACTAGGAGTTGTTTCTAGATAGAGCCATAGTGTCTATGGGGAGGACTAGGAGTTGTTTCTAGATAGAGCCATAGTGTCTATGGGGAGGACTAGGAGTTGTTTCTAGATAGAGCCATAGTGTCTATGGGGAGGACTAGGAGTTGTTTCTAGATAGAGCCATAGTGTCTATGGGGAGGACTAGGAGTTGTTTCTAGATAGAGCCATAGTGTCTATGGGGAGGACTAGGAGTTGTTTCTAGATAGAGCCATAGTGTCTATGGGGAGGACTAGGAGTTGTTTCTAGATAGAGCCATAGTGTCTATGGGGAGGACTAGGAGTTGTTTCTAGATAGAGCCATAGTGTCTATGGGGAGGACTAGGAGTTGTTTCTAGATAGAGCCATAGTGTCTATGGGGAGGACTAGGAGTTGTTTCTAGATAGAGCCATAGTGTCTATGGGGAGGACTAGGAGTTGTTTCTAGATAGAGCCATAGTGTCTATGGGGAGGACTAGGAGTTGTTTCTAGATAGAGACATAGTGTCTATGGGGAGGACTAGGAGTTGTTTCTAGATAGAGCCATAGTGTCTATGGGGAGGACTAGGAGTTGTTTCTAGATAGAGCCATAGTGTCTAGGGGGAGGACTAGGAGTTGTTTCTAGATAGAGTCATAGTGTCTAGGGGTAAGACTAGGAGTTGTTTCTAGACAGAGCTAAACCACCACATTTAACCACGGCAAGGTGACTGGAAATATGGTTGAATACAAACAGTGTAGTTATTCCCTCCTTAAGGCAATCAAGCAGGCGAAATGTCAGTACAGAGACAAAGTGGAGTCGCTATTAAAACGGCTCAGACACGAGACATATGTAGCAGGGACTCCAGACAAAAACAGAGATTATAAAAGGAAAAACCAGCCACGTCGCGAACTCCGACATCTTGCTCCCGGACAAGCTAAACACCTTCGCTCGCTTTGAGGATTACACAGTGCCACCGACTAAACTAAAGGTTTTATATGTAAGACGGCTAAATAAAGAGTAAAATTATTGATTATTATTATATTATTATTTGTGCCCTGGTCCTATAAGAGCTCTTTGTTACTTCACACGAGCTGGGTTGTTTAAAATATATATATATATATTTCACCTTTATTTAACCAGGTAGACCAGTTGAGGACAAGTTCTCATTTACTGTCATAAAATAAGTCGTACTCATCCTTAAAAATGTCGTTCCGGTAGAGAAGAGGACCAAAACGCAGCAGATATGTGCAGACTCATCTTGACTTTTATTAACTATCAAAAATGAACACCCAAAATAACAAAGAACTCACAAGAATGAACGACCGACCGACCGACCGACCGACCGACCGACCGACCAACCAACCAACCAACCAACCAACCAACCAACCAACCAACCAACCAACCAACAGTCTGACAAAGCATAGGCTCAACACAGAACAATTCCCCACAACCTCAAAGACAAACACACACACCTATATAGGACTTCCAATCAAAGGCAACTATACACACCTGCCTTCAATTGGAAGTCCCAATCATCAACCCAACATTTAACAAACACAAACCCCCTGCCACATCCTGACCTAGACTAAGCAATACGCCCTCTGCTGGTCAGGACGTGACATTTACAACTGCGACCTGGCCAAGATAAAGCAAAGCAGTGCGACACAAACAACACAGAGTTACACACAGAGTTACACACGGAATAAACAAACATACAGTCAATAACACAGTAGAAAAATCTATATACAGTGTGTGCAAATGTAGTAAGATTAGGGAGGCAAGGCAATAAATTGGCCATAGTGGTGAAATAATGACAATTTAGCAATTAAACAGTGGAGTGATAGATGTGCAGAAGATGAATGTGCAAGTAGAGATACTGGGGCGCAAAGGAGCAAAACAATAAATAACAATATGGGGATGAGGTAGTTGGGTGGACTATTTACAGATGGGCTGTGTAGTGGTAAAATGATTGGTTATCTGCTCTGACAGCTGATGCTTAAAGTTAGTGAGGGAGATATAAGACTCCAGCTTCAGTGATTTTTGCAATTCGTTCCAGTCATTGGCAGCAGAGAACTGGAAGGAAAGACGACCAAAGGAGGAATTGGTTTTGGGGGTGACCGGTGAAATATACCTGCTGGAGTGCGTGGGTGTTGCTATGGTGACCAGTGAGCTGAGATAAGGCGGGGCTTTACCTAGCAAAGACTTATAGATGACCTGGAGCCAATGGGTTTGGCGACGAGTATGAAGCAATGGCCAGCCAATGAGAGCGTACAGGTCGCAGTGGTGGGTAGTATATGGGGCTTTGGTGACAAAACGGATGGCACTGTGACAGACTGCATCCAATTTATTGAGTAGGGTATTGGAGGCTATTTTGTAAATGACATCGCCGAAGTCAAGGATCGGTAGGATAGTCCGTTTTATGAGGGTATGTTTGGCAGCGTGAGTAAAGGATGCTTTGTTGCGAAATAGGGAGCCAATTCTAGATTTAATTTTGGATTGGAGATGTTTGACGTGAGTCTGGAAGGAGAGTTTACAGTCTAACCAGACACCTAGGTATTTGTAGTTGTCCACATATTCTAAGTCAGAACCGTCCAGAGTAGTGATGCTGGACGGGCGGGCAGGTGCAGGCAGGGATCGGTTGAAGAGCATTCATTTAGTTTTACTAGCGTTTAAGAGCAGTTGGAGGCCACGGAAGGAGAGTTGTATGGCATTGAAGCTCGTCTGGAGGTTAACACAGTGTCCAAAGAAGGGCCAGAAGTATACAGAATGGTGTCGTCTGCGTAGAAGTGGATCAGAGAATCACCAGCAGCGAGAGCAACATCATTGATGTATACAGAGAAAAGAGTCAGCCCGAGAATTGAACCCTGAGGCACCCCCATAGAGACTGCCAGAGGTCCGGACAACAGGTCCTCCGATTTTACACACTGAACTCTATCGGAGAAGTAGTTGGTGAACCAACTTGTTGTGACAAAAACTCACACTCATTCTTATGTTTAATAAATGTATCGTATAGTGTGTGTGTGGCAGTCTTACAATGATGGCAAAAAACAACATTTGAGAGTGTGCTGACCCTGGTGCTAGAGGGGGTACGCAGCTGGAGGTTGAATGTTGAAGGGGTACGGGACTATAAAAAGTACTTTTGCACATATAACACACTGTG
Source organism: Salmo salar (assembly GCF_905237065.1). NCBI lineage: Eukaryota > Metazoa > Chordata > Actinopteri > Salmoniformes > Salmonidae > Salmo > Salmo salar. The sequence continues at coordinate 39,089,336 of NC_059469.1, forward strand.
GCTGAGGAAAGGCACTACTCCCATTATAAGTGAACCCCAAATCAATGTAGTTCTCATCATATTCAGAGGATATGTTCGGTGCCGGGAAAGGGGTCAGGAGCTCTTCGTCTGCATCAGATTCACAACTGAGCTACATTTGGCTACATAAGGCCGCTATTGGAATTCCCGCAAGAGAGTATCGGTTAATGTGATTGGATGTTAATTATTTGACTAGCTGAACGCTGGTTTAATTTGATTTTTGGCAGTGAAACTCAGGCGAGAAAAAAAAAAACTCACCCAAATGTATAGCCCCGTTGGAAAATATAAATGGAAATGTGAAGAAATTATTATTATTATTATTATATTTATTTGGCGTACCCCAGTTTTGGAATACCTGATCTAGATCTTTGACATACGTACAGTTGAAGTCGGAAGTTTACATGCACCTTCGCCAAATACATTTTAACTCAGTTTCTCACAATTCCTGACATTTATTCCTAGTAAAAATTCTCTGTCTTAGGTTAGTTATGATCACCACTTTATTTAAGAATGTGAAATGTCAGAATAATAGTAGAGAGAATGATTTATTTCAGCTTTTATTTCTTTCATCACATTCCCAGTGGGTCAGAAGTTTACATACACTCAATTAGTATTTGGTAGCATTGCCTTTAAATTGTTTAACTTGGGTCAAACGTTTTGGGTAGCCTTCCACAAGCTTCCCACAATAAGTTGGGTGAATTTTGGCCCTTTCCTCCTGACAGAGCTGGTGTAACTGAGTCAGGTTTGTAGGCCTCCTTGCTCGCACACACTTTTTCAGTTCTGCCCACATATTTTCTACAGGATTGAGGTCAGGGCTTTGTGATGGCCACTCCAATACCGTGACTTTGTTGTCCTTAAGCCATTTTGCCACAACTTTGGAAGTATGCTTGGGGTCATTGTCCATTTGGAAGACCCATTTGCGACCAAGCTTTAACTTCCTGACTGATGTCTTGAGATGTTGCATCAATATATCCACATAATTTTCCTGCCTCATGATGCCATCTATTTTGTGAAGTGCACCAGTGCCTCCTGCAGCAAAACACCCCCACAACATGATGCTGCCGCCCCCGTGCTTCACTGTTGGGATGGTGTTCTATTTTAAACAGTTGTTTCATCAGAACAGAGGACATTTCTCCAAAAAGTATGATCTTTGTCCCCATGTGCAGTTGCAAACTGTAGTCTAGCTTTTTTATGGTGGTTTTGGAGCAGTGGCTTCTTCCTTGCTGAGTGGCCTTTCAGGTTATGTCGATATAGGACTCGTTTTACTGTGGATGTAGATACTTTTGTACCTGTTTCCTCCAGCATCTTCACAAGGTCCTTTGCTGTTGTTCTGGGATTGATTTGCACTTTTCACACCAAAGTACATTCATCTCTAGGAGACAGAACGCGTCTCCTTCCTGAGCGGTATGACGGCTGCGTGGTCCCATGGTGTTTATACTTGCGTACTATTGTTTGTACAGATGAACGTGGTACCTTCAGGCGTGTGGAAATTGCTCCCAATTATGAACCAGACTTGTGGAGGTCTACAAATTTTTTTTCTGAGGTCTTGGCTGATTTCTTTAGATTTTCCCATGATGTCAAGCAAAGAGGCACTGAGTTTGAAGGTAGGCCTTGAAATACATCCACAGGTACACCTCCAATTGACTCAAATGATGTCAATTAGCCTATCAGAAGTTTCTAAAGCCATGACATCATTTTCTGGAATTTTCCAAGCTGTTTAAAGGCACATTCAACTTAGTGTATGTAAACTTCTGACCCACTGGAATTGTGATACAGTGAATTATAATGAAATTATGTCTGTAAACAATTGTTGTAAAAATGACTTGCGTCATGCACAAAGTAGATGTCCTAACCGACTTGCCAAAACTATAGTTTGTTAACAAGAAATTTGTGGAGTGGTTGAAAAACGAGTTTTACTGGCTCCAACCTAAGTGTATGTAAACTTCCAACTTCAACTATACATTGTTCACATGTTGGGAAAATAAAATCCACACAAAATAAGTTGCGCAATTCTCTATGATCATACAGCTTCCCACACCTGCCCACAGCTTCCCACACCTGCCCACACCTTCCCACAGCTGCCACAGCTTCCCACACCTTCCCACAGCTGCCACAGCTTCCCACACCTGCCCACAGCTGCCACACCTGCCCACAGCTGCCACAGCTTCCCACACCTGCCCACAGCTTCCCACACCTGCCCACAGCTTCCCACACCTGCCCACACCTTCCCACAGCTGCCACAGCTTCCCACACCTTCCCACAGCTGCCACAGCTTCCCACACCTGCCCACAGCTTCCCACACCTGCCCACAGCTTCCCACACCTGCCCACACCTTCCCACAGCTGCCACAGCTTCCCACACCTTCCCACAGCTGCCCACAGCTTCCCACACCTTCCCACAGCTGCCACAGCTTCCCACACCTGCCCACAGCTGCCACACCTGCCCACAGCTGCCACAGCTTCCCACACCTGCCCACAGCTTCCCACACCTGCCCACAGCTTCCCACACCTGCCCACACCTTCCCACAGCTGCCACAGCTTCCCACACCTTCCCACAGCTGCCACAGCTTCCCACACCTGCCCACAGCTTCCCACACCTGCCCACAGCTTCCCACACCTGCCCACACCTTCCCACAGCTGCCACAGCTTCCCACACCTTCCCACAGCTGCCCACAGCTTCCCACACCTGCCCACAGCTGCCACAGCTTCCCACACCTGCCCACAGCTTCCCACACCTGCCCACAGCTTCCCACACCTGCCCACAGCTTCCCACACCTGCCCACAGCTTCCCACACCTGCCCACAGCTTCCCACACCTGCCCACAGCTTCCCACACCTGCCCACGTAACCTCAGGGTAGATAGAAATACATCAAGTAGAACAAACATGCCTCTCTGATGTATCTGCAACGTTCCACTACTTTTGTCTTTAATGAACGTGGTCCTGATGAGGTCTTCATATACAAATGCAGTCAAATACATTGGCACCTTTGCACTTTACAATGGAGTTCTGTTTTCAACTGGTTCTATGGCTTTTTAACCCTTTAGGCCCCCGCGACTTAACACAAGCGAAATAAATTACATTTGCCGAGAATCACTTGCCTCCAACCAAATTAATTTGAATCTCAAGATTTTTCTTGGTCCTTTGCAGTTGTAAATCAAACAAATACACATGAAAACACCAAAGTTATTTCAACTTATTTTAGAATAAATAGTGTAGACTATCCCTCTCCCAGACCACCTGTTTAAACCAGTAGGCTATCCCTCTCCCAGACCACCTGTTTAAACCAGTAGGCTATCCCTCTCCCAGACCACCTGTTTAAACCAGTAGGCTATCCCTCTCCCAGACCACCTGTTTATCCCAGACCACCTGTTTAAACCAGTAGGCTATCCCTCTCCCAGACCACCTGTTTAAACCAGTAGACTATCCCTCTCCCAGACCACCTGTTTAAACCAGTAGGCTATCCCTCTCCCAGACCACCTGTTTAAACCAGTAGCTATCCCTCTCCCAGACCACCTGTTTAAACCAGTAGGCTATCCCTCTCCCAGACCACCTGTTTAAACCAGTAGGCTATCCCTCTCCCAGACCACCTGTTTAAACCAGTAGACTATTCCTCTCCCAGACCACCTGTTTAAACCAGTAGGCTATCCCTCTCCCAGACCACCTGTTTAAACCAGTAGGCTATCCCTCTCCCAGACCACCTGTTTAAAGCAGTAGGCTATCCCTCTCCCAGACCACCTGTTTAAACCGGTAGGCTATCCCTCTCCCAGACCACCTGTTTAAACCAGTAGGCTATCCCTCTCCCAGACCACCTGTTTAAAGCAGTAGGCTATCCCTCTCCCAGACCACCTGTTTAAACCAGTAGGCTATCCCTCTCCCAGACCACCTGTTTAAACCGGTAGGCTATCCCTCTCCCAGACCACCTGTTTAAACCAATAGACTATCCCTCTCCCAGACCACCTGTTTAAACCAGTAGACTATCCCTCTCCCAGACCCTACAGTTAACACACACAACTTTCTCCACTGATACTACACGTTCAAATCAAATGTTATTTGTGACACGCACCTTAAAGTGAAATGCTGAATACAACAGGTGTAGTAGACCTCACGGTGAAATGCTGAATACAACAGGTGTAGTAGACCTTACAGTGAAATGCTGAATACAACAGGTGTAGTAGACCTTACAGTGAAATGCTGAATACAACAGGTGTAGTAGACCTTACAGTGAAATGCTGAATACAACAGGTGTAGTAGACCTCACGGTGAAATGCTGAATAGAACAGGTGTAGTAGACCTTACAGTGAAATGCTGAGTACAACAGGTGTAGTAGACCTCACAGTGAAATGCTGAATACAACAGGTGTAGTAGACCTCACAGTGAAATGCTGAGTACAACAGGTGTAGTAGACCTCACAGTGAAATGCTGAATACAACAGGTGTAGTAGACCTTACAGTGAAATGCTGAGTACAACAGGTGTAGTAGACCTCACAGTGAAATGCTGAATACAACAGGTGTATTAGACCTCACAGTGAAATGCTGAATACAACAGGTGTGGTAGACCTCACAGTGAAATGCTGAATACAACAGGTGTAGTAGACCTTACAGTGAAATGCTGAATACAACAGGTGTAGTAGACCTTACAGTGAAATGCTGAATACAACAGGTGTAGTAGACCTTACAGTGAAATGCTGAATACAACAGGTGTAGTAGACCTTACAGTGAAATGCTGAATACAACAGGTGTAGACCTCACACTGAAATGCTGAATACAACAGGTGTAGTAGACCTCACAGTGAAATGCTGAATACAACAGGTGTAGTAGACCTAACAGGGAAATGCTGAATACAACAGGTGTAGACCTCACAGTGAAATGCTGAATACAACAGGTGTAGTAGACCTCACAGTGAAATGCTGAATACAACAGGTGTAGTAGACCTTACAGTGAAATGCTGAATACAACAGGTGTAGTAGACCTTACAGTGAAATGCTGAATGCAACAGGTGTAGTAGACCTCACAGTGAAATGCTGAATACAACAGGTGTAGTAGACCTTACAGTGAAATGCTGAATACAACAGGTGTAGTAGACCTCACAGTGAAATGCTGAATACAACAGGTGTGGTAGACCTTACAGTGTCAATGTGGAGGCTATATACAGGGGGTACCGGTACAGAGTCAATGTGGAGGCTATATACAGGGGGTACCGGTACAGAGTCAATGTGGAGGCTATATACAGGGGGTACCGGTACAGAGTCAATGTGGAGGCTATATACAGGGGGGTACCGGTACAGAGTCAATGTGCCGGGGAACCAGTTAGTCGATGTAATATGTACATGTAACTAGAGGTAAAGTGACTATGTATAGATAATATCAGAGAGTAGCAGGAGCGTAAAAATGGGGGGTGGGGTGGGGACTATGCAAATAGTCCGGGTAGCCATTTGATTAACTGTTCAGCAGTCTTATGGCTTTGGGGTAGAAGCTGTTAAGAAGCCTTTTGGACCAAGACTTGGCGCTCCGGTACCGCTTGCCGTGCGGTGGCAGAGAGAACAGTCTATGACTAGGGTGGCTGGAGTCCTTGGCAATTTTTTGGGACTTCCTCTGACACCGCCTGGTATAGAGGTCCTGGATGGCAGGAAGCTTGGCACCAGTGATGTGCTGCGCCATACGCACTACCCTCTGTAGCGCCTTACGGTTGGATGCCGAGTAGTTACCATACCAGGCGGTGATGCAACCAGTCAGGATGCTCTCGATGGTGCAGCTGTAGAACTTTTTTGAGGATCTGAGGACCCACGCCAAATCTTTTCAGTCTCCTGAGGAGGAATAGGTGTTGTCGTGCCCTCTTCACGACTGTCTTGGTGTGTTTGGACCATGATAGTTTGTTCGTCTCATGCCCTCCTGCACACTTCTCACATCTAGAAATCTCCCTCCTACACACTGCTGCGACATGACCATAAGCTTGGCACCTAAAACACCTAAATGGGTTTGGGACAAAAGCTCTCATGGGATAAAACTTTGCATCATAACTCAGCAGGACAGACAGTGCGTTCTCTGTTTCCCCATGCTCTCCATCGGGTCTGGGTCGCATCCAACGGCGGGCGTCACAGACACCAGGAATTTCCCTAACCTCTTCTCCATCCAACCTGACACCACATATGGATCAGCCAGAAGGCAGGGGTCCACTTTGTCCAAAAATGTAACTTCTACTGGACTAGAATCATCGGCTTCATGATCAACATTACGAGGCTTCTAGCCAATGAGAGGGCATGTACTGTATGTGTGTGAACAACAGGCCATAGAGATACATAGAGGCCTTATCTTTGTATCTGTGCCATTATAGCGTCTGTGACAGCATGGGCAGCGCTATTGAGGCTATCTCCATTTTAAAGTAGTCAGTTTTCTTCATCATTGGCTCCCAACTCATAAGAATCTCCATCCAGTTGACTACATTAAAATGATGGAAGCCCTCAATTGCAATGTCCATGCTAAAACGGGTTATATCCATGATGAGTCGTCTATCTATCTCTATGACAACAGGTTACAACTCCGATATAAAGTTGTCCAGACGCCACAGAAGTCCACTTCATATCAGTGCATTCGTAACAACCTAACCATTACGAAAATTATATTCGATCAAATATGACCTCCACGTAGCAAATTACCAATTTAAAAAAAAAATCTGTTGACCGAATTCGACACTCTCATTGACCTACATACAACAATTCCTCACTTTGTGAGCTCTCTTGAGTTTTTTTTTTTTAAGCAAACCTGCCTGGAGGAGCATGTATTAATCATGCTGTATTAATCAGGAGGAGCGTGTATTAAGCATGCTGTATTAATCAGGAGGAGCGTGTATTAAGCATGCTGTATTAATCAGGAGGAGCGTGTATTAAGCATGCTGTATTAATCAGGAGGAGCGTGTATTAAGCATGCTGTATTAATCAGGAGGAGCGTGTATTAATCATGCTGTATTAATCAGGAGGAGCGTGTATTAATCATGCTGTATTAATCAGGAGGAGCGTGTATTAATCATGCTGTATTAATCAGGAGGAGCGTGTATTAATCATGCTGTATTAATCAGGAGGAGCGTGTATTAATCATGCTGTATTAATCAGGAGGAGCGTGTATTAATCATGCTGTATTAATCAGGAGGAGCGTGTATTAATCATGCTGTATTAATCAGGAGGAGCGTGTATTAATCATGCTGTATTAATCAGGAGGAGCGTGTATTAATCATGCTGTATTAATCAGGAGGAGCGTGTATTAATCATGCTGTATTAATCATGCTGTATGTCCCATTGCAGCCAGCAGTATTTTAAAATTTTACCTTTATTTAACTAGGCAAGTCAGTTAAGAACACATTTTTTATTTTACAATGACGGCCTAACCAGAGTACGTTATGCGCCGCCCTATGTGACCCCAGATCACGGCCAGTTATGAGACAGCCCGGGATCGAACCAGGGTCTGTAGTGACGCCTCTAGGCTACTGAGATGCAATGCCTTAGACCGCCGCGCCACTCGGGTGCAACTAGCAGATCAAACGAACCAGTAAAAAGGCAGAAAAACAAAATAAATGACTCTCGAGTTATTAAAAAGACTCGTTCAAAAAGAATCGATTACGAACTGCACATCACTTCTCCAAATCCATTCAGTTTTCTGACTCGACTCCCTCACCTTACTGCCAGTTCACACGAGGTCACACCCTGTCACACCCTGAAGCGGCGAAACGACACGTTTTATATCTGATAGACCAAACAGAAAACTATCGTTTTTACCTCAGTGATGGCGGGGATAGCGTCCAAACTGCAGCACGACCGGGAGAAGGCGCAGGGCATCGGTTCCAACGCGCGGGCGGTCCAACATCTCGGTCAGGACTTCGAGGCGCTGAAAGCCAGTTGTCTTGAACGCGGGCAGCTTTTTCAAGATGACCTTTTCGATGCGATCCCCGCGTCTCTTGGATTCAAAGATCTTGGACCAAATTCCAGTAAAGTTCGTGGTATCAAGTGGATGCGACCGATGGTAGGTAGCTCGGTCCTGGGACCATGTATATTCCTGTCGAAATTACATTTAAAACATGAAATGATTGTGGTTGTTTGGATGCCCTGGTTCCTCTCCTTCCTTTTCTGGGAATGAGAACATCATAAACAGACTTTTTTTTTTTTTTTAAAGTCTCGATTGTCTCTTGTCAAATAATTGCTTATATCTTAGCGAGTAAATGAGATATTTCAAATTTGTTTGTTCTTTTCCCAGGAGTTGACCTCCAATCCCCAGTTTATAGCTGGAGGGGCCACCAGGACAGATATCTGCCAGGGGGCCCTGGGTAAGATACACACACACACACACACACATGAATGAACCTGTTGGGAATGAAATGGAACAAGTCACATCCACTAGATTCCTCAGAGTTTTAATTGATGATCAGTTATCAGGGTAAGATCCTATTCAATTTGTCTGCAGCAAAGTTATGAAATATGTTGGTATCATCAGAAAGATGAGTGGGTTGGTTCATCAGGCTTGTTTCCTAACTTTTCACTGTAGCTTACTTTACCCATATCTCATTTACTGTAGCTTACTTTACCCATATCTCATTTACTGTAGCTTACTTTACCCATATCTCATTTACTGTAGCTTACTTTACCCATATCTCATTTACTGTAGCTTACTTTACCCATATCTCATTTACTGTAGCTTACTTTACCCATATCTCATTTACTGTAGCTTACTTTACCCATATCTCATTTACTGTAGCTTACTTTACCCATATCTCATTTACTGTAGCTTACTTTACCCATATCTCATTTACTGTAGCTTACTTTACCCATATCTCATTTACTGTAGCTTACTTTACCCATATCTCATTTACTGTAGCTTACTTTACCCATATCTCATTTACTGTAGCTTACTTTACCCATATCTCATTTACTGTAGCTTACTTTACCCATATCTCATTTACTGTAGCTTACTTTACCCATATCTCATTTACTGTAGCTTACTTTACCCATATCTCATTTACTGTAGCTTACTTTACCCATATCTCATTTACTGTAGCTTACTTGACCCATATCTCATTTACTGTAGCTTACTTGACCCATATCTCATTTACTGTAGCTTACTTTACCCATATCTCATTTACTGTACTGTTGTGTCCGGGCCAGTACAGTTCTGTGGAATGAAATAGAATCTTTAACTGTCTCAATATGTCCAGTCTTACCTGCATATGCCTCCTACCTACAACAATTACTCATCATAGAAAATACATCTAATTACCTGGTTCTTTGTTTAGGAAACTTAACGTCTTGTCTATTTATGACATACATGTTCGCCCCCTTATGCACTTTCATGTAGAAATGCTCATCCCTCCCAAACAGTTCACCTAAACCCTTCTGTTCTAACATTCACCCTCCCCACACCTCACATAGTCAATTATCTATCAGATATCATACCAGACTATGGAATTCTTATCTTCACATTGCCAAAACCTCATCTCATACCTCCATGAAGACTGGGGGTCAGTCTGATGAACCAAACTACCCAATAATCCCCTCCATGAAGACTGGGGGGTCAGTCTGATGAACCAAACTACCCAATAATCCCCTCCATGAAGACTGGGGGTCAGTCTGATGAACCAAACTACCCAATAATCCCCTCCATGAAGACTGGGGGGGTCAGTCTGATGAACCAAACTACCCAATAATCCCCTCCCTGAAGACTGGGGGGGTCAGTCTGATGAACCAAACTACCCAATAATCCCCTCCCTGAAGACTGGGGGGGTCAGTCTGATGAACCGTACTACCCAATAATCCCCTCCCTGAAGACTGGGGGTCAGTCTGATGAACCAAACTACCCAATAATCCCCTCCCTGAAGACTGGGGGTCAGTCTGATGAACCAAACTACCCAATAATCCCCTCCCTGAAGACTTGGGGGGTCAGTCTGATGAACCGAACTACCCAATAATCCCCTCCCTGAAGACTTGGGGGGTCAGTCTGATGAACTGTACTACCCAATAATCCCCTCCCTGAAGATGAACTCTCACGCTCACACATAATCAAACATGTATTTTTTTTTTCTTGTTTACTGAATGTATCATGTACTATTATAATTAATATGTTTTGTTTAACTGATTGAACAATTATATATATTTATATATTTTTTAAAAACTTTTATTAGTGTTGTGGTTTTCATATCCTCAGCTGCACACTGTTTTTACCATTTTTTTTTTGTTGGTGTGAATAAATCAAACCTAAAACCAATCCTGGTTCAGTCATGTGACTCGACGTGCTGTTCTGAGACTCGCTACCAATCACTGTAGAATAGTTCTATGTGGTGGCGACCCATCATTCAGGGCAGGTTGGACCTGTTATTCTGGCATTAATACTTGTCACATATGTAACCGACCGGCTCGATCCGGTCTTATGAAGCAAAATTTGAAATAGTGTTTTTTTTTTTTTTTTTTTTTTTCTACATTGGATAGAAGTAGAGACTCAGAGCTACAAAATGGTATATCATTCACTACAGTTGAGGAAACAATGGGGGAAGTAATTCTGCTTTGAAAGTTGATAAACTTGTAAACTCACTTTTGACAAAATGACCTTTAGAACGTTTTGGTACCTACTGGAGAGCTCTTCGTCATCGTTCACCTCGTCTGAAGCTTGAGCCCCACCCATCTCTTTTAAGGGTTGATCTGAACATTCTGTACTAACAGCAGTCAAGCACCCAATCTGACCTGCTAGTTACTTCCAGACACATAATGAGAGAACAGCTCACTGTTCATTACTCGCACTAGCAGAGCTGGTTAGGCTGTTTTCATGTTATCTCGAGTGTGTTATCCCCCAACCTGCCCTGAATGACGGGTCGCCGCCACCATAGAACTATTCTACAGCGATTGGTAGCGAGTTGGTGACTGTAACTGTGCTGCTGGCAACAATTTGTAATTACGCTTTAAACAAAAAATTGGCCGACGTTTACTGACACAGTCCATATTCAATGAAGCTTGATCGTTTTGTAAATTCACCAGTTCTTCAGAGCTCTGGCACAATCAGATGAGAGAGCTCTGAAATCGGAGTAGACGGCCAGAATGAATTTCCAAACGCACCCAAAATGGTTACTTGCATAGTGGAGTCTTTTGTTAAGACATGTAGCTAGCTAGGTAAACAATGAACCATAATCCCAACTCATGATGTTACTAACCTGCATGAATCTGCAGGTAGCTAACCCGCCAGGTTCAATTCCACTCGGGGTGGAGAGCAGGGATCATCTGGACAATTAGTGTAACAAAACTAATTTTAGCTGTCTAACTAATCCCTGTTTTAACCTGGGCCAGAACCAGGTTTGTTTTAGCTGTCTAACTAATCCCTGTTTTAACCTGGGCCAGAACCAGGTTTGTTTTAGCTGTCTAACTAATCCCTGTTTTAACCTAGGCCAGAACCAGGTTTGTTTTAGCTGTCTAACTAATCCCTGTTTTAACCTGGGCCAGAACCAGGTTTGTTTTAGCTATCTAACTAATCCCTGTTTTAACCTAGGCCAGAACCAGGTTTGTTTTAGCTGTCTAACTAATCCCTGTTTTAACCTAGGCCAGAACCAGGTTTATTTTAGCTGTCTAACTAATCCCTGTTTTAACCTAGGCCAGAACCAGGTTTATTTTAGCTGTCTAACTAATCCCTGTTTTAACCTAGGCCAGAACCAGGTTTGTTTTAGCTGTCTAACTAATTAATCCCTGTTCTTTCCCAGGTGACTGCTGGCTGTTAGCAGCTATAGCTTCTTTGACCCTCAACAAACGGGTGTTGTCCCGGGTGGTTCCCAATGGACAGAGCTTCGACAAGGATTATGCTGGCATCTTTCACTTTGAGGTACACACACACACACACACACACACACACACACACACACACACACACGCGCACACAAACGGGCGTAACTTTGATTTTAGAAGTAGGGGAGGGGTACATAAGCTGGTGGGGGTCTGGGGGTCTATTTTGGGGACACTTTTATTGTAAATAAGAATAGAACACGTTTCTAAACACTTCTACATGAATGTGGATGCTGCCATGCCAACGGATATTCCTGAATGAATTGTGAATAATGATGAGTGAGTTTTATAGATCCACCAAATATCTATACTGACTGTGATTGGGGCATAAATATCTGACTTTAGCCAACTTTTGGCTAGCTCTAATTTATATATTATTTGACAAAAACGAGCCAAGGTAATTTACTTCTGTTGTAACGGGACAAAACAAAGGCTACAAAGCATTTCCATACGCACAACAGCTAGCAGGTAGCTAGCTCGTTCATTCACTTTAGACAGAACTTCAGTCGAGAAGGGGATGAAACATTAGCTAACGTTACATGTCACTTACACGACTAGCTCATCACTAGGACTAAATACTTTTTTTTTCTCTGTTACATCAAACCGCTGTTACCTTGCCAGCTACATCAGTTAAATAAAGAGTAGCCAGTTAATGTTCTGCTTGCTTTTACAACTCAGAGAGAAACAGCTGCCTCTGTTCGCACTCTGTGGTGTCCGAGCGGTTCTAAATCTAGCCGGCTGAAACCACCAAACAGCCTACCCGACCTCTCTGAAGCGTCCTCGTGGTCCTAAAGCACACCAACGCCGCTTTTTGTATCACAATACAATGATAAAACTGGGGGGGGGGGGAACAAAAATGCAATTTCAGAATATGGGGTGAACGCTGCGCCCCTGCATATACATGTACGCACACACACAAATTGGCATGTTGACATCAGGGTAGTGTTAAATCCCATTAAACTCAAGTTGCAATTCAAATTGGATGTAGAATTTTGAGTTTGAATGACAGGAAGTAGAATTGTATTCGGTGCAATTCAAAGAAAATTCCACTCAGTCACAGAACATGAGTTTCTTTTAATCTAACTGGTCACACTTCCAGATACCAAAGATTCTGTCAAATTTCTTTGGAAACAGCGTTAATCTTTCTACCTTCCTGCTTAGAATAGACCATTATGTTTCCACCAATCATTTCATTTGTTTGGCTTCTTTTTTTTTTTTTTAAGGCCTCAGGGTCAACTTGAGGGTTAAATTAATGCATTCTGGGAAATGCAGTATTTTCCCCATATTGAACAAAATGTAAGTGATTAATGAAATATAATAAAATATTTGCGTACAGGTTTTGTTTTCCTTGATCATTAATTTTAAGAGTTTGTTCTGAATCTGTTTTGGCAATATTTTTATATGCATGCATATAACGTCGGATGTGGCAAACTATCACGGATTACAAAGGGTAACCCAACTGTCCAGTGACGCGACCAGACGAGCTAAATACCTTCTATGCGCGCGCGTCTAGGCTAACAACACTGAACTATGCATTAGAGCACCAGCTGTTCCAAACAACTGGGTGATCACGCTCTCCATAGCCGATGTGAGTAAGACCTTTTTTAAACAGGTTAACATTCACAAAGCCGGAGGGCCAGACGGATTGCCAGGACATGTACTCAGAGCATGCACTGACCAGCTGGCAAGTGTCTTCACTGACATTTTCAACCTCTCCCTGACTCAGTCAGTAAAAACCTACATGTTTCAAGTAGACCACCATAGTCCCTGTGCCCAAGGAAGCGAAGGTAACCTGTCTAAATGACTATCGCCCCGTAGCATTCACTCATGGCTCACATCATCCCAGACACCCTGGACCCACTCCAATTTGCATATCGCCTCAACAGATCCACAGATGACGCAATCTCTATTGTGCTCCACACTGCCCCCACCTGGACAAAAGGAACACCTACCGTGCATTTTGGAAGTTATTCAGACTCCTTGACCATTTCCACATTTTGTTACGTTACAGCCTTTATTCTAAAATTGATTAAATAACGTTTCCCCCATCAATCTACACACAATAACCCATAAGGACAAATCGAAAACAGGTTTTCGAAATTTTTGCAAATGTATTACATAAGTATTCAGAGCCTTTGCTATGAGACTCTAAATTGAGCTCAGGTGCATCCTGTTTCCATTGATCATCCTTGAGATGTTTCTACAACTTGATCGGAGTCCACCTGTGGTAAATTCAATTGATTGGACATGATTTGGAAAGGCACACACCTGTCTATGTTAAGGTCCCACAGTCGACAGTGCATGTCGACTGTGGGACCTTAATATAGACAGGTGTGTGCCTTTCCAAAAACCAAGCCATTGAAGGAATTGTCCGTAGAGCTCCGAGACAGGATTGTGTCGAGGCACAGATCTGGGGAAGGGTACCAAAAAATGTCTGTAGTATTGAAGATCCCCAAGAACACAGTGGCTTCCAAGAAAGCTAAGGTAACTGAGCTAAATGACTACTGCCCGTCTGCTGTTCCCACATGCTTCAAGATGGCCACCATTGTTCCTGTACCCAAGGCAAAGGTAACTGTTCCAAATTATTATTGCCCCGTAGCACTCACTTCCGTCATCATGAAGTGCTTTAAGAGACGAGTCAAGGACCATATCACCTCCACCCTACCTGACACCCTTGACCCACTCCAATTTGCTTACCACCCCAATAGGTCCACAGACGACGCAATCGCCATCACACTGCACACTGCCCTATCCCATCTGGACAAGAGGAATACCTATGTAAGAATGCTGTTCATCGACTACAGCTCAGCATTTAACACCATAGTACCCTCCAAACTCGTCATTAAGCTCGAGACCCTGGGTCTCAAGACCCTGGGTCTCGACCCCGCCCTGTGCAACTGGGTCCTGGACTTCCTGACAGGCCGCCCCCAGGTGGTGAGGGTAGGAAGCAACATCTCCACCCCGCTGATCCTCAACACTGGGGCCCCACAAGGGTGTGTTCTCAGCCCTCTCCTGAACTCCCTGTTCACCCATGACTGCGTGGCCATGCACACCTCCAACTCAATCATCAAGTTTGCAGACGACACTACAGTGGTAGGCTTGATTACCAACAACGACGACACGGCCTACAGGGAGGAGGTGAGGGCCCTCGGAGTGTGGTGTCAGGAAAATACCCTCACACTCAACGTCAACAAAACAAAGGAGATGATTGTGGACTTCAGGAAACAGCAGAGGGAGCACCCCCTATCCACATCGCCGTGACAGTAGTGGAGAAGGTAGAAAGTTTTAAGTTCCTTGGCATACACATCATAGACAAACTGAAATGGTCCACCCACACAGACAGTGTGGTGAAGAAGGCGCAGCAGCGCCTCCTCAACCTCAGGAGGCTGAAGAAATTTGGCTTGTCACCAAAAACACTCACAAACTTTTACAGATACACAATCGAGAGCATCCTGTCGGGCTGCATCACCGCCTGGTACGGCAACTGCTCCGCCCACAACCGTAAGGCTCTCCAGAGGGTAGTGAGGTCTGCAAAACGCATCACCGGGTGCAAACTACCTGCCCTCCAGGACACCTACACCATCCGATGTCACAGGAAGGCCAAAAAGATCATCAAGGACAACAACCACCCGAGCCACTGCCTGTTCACCCTGCTTACATCCAGAAGGCGAGGTCAGTACAGGTGCATCAAAGCGGGGACAGAGAGACTGAAAAACAGCTTCTATCTCAAGACCATCAGTCTGTTAAACAGCCATCACTATCATAGAGAGGACGCTGCCAACATACTGACTCAAATCTCTAGCCACTTAATTATTAATAATTGTATGTAATAAATGTATCACTAGTCACTTTATATAATGTTTACATATCCTACATTACTCATCTCATGTGTATATACTGTACTCTATACCATCTACTGCATCTTGCCTATGCCGTTCGGCCATCGCTCATCCATATATTTTTATGTACATATTCGTATTCATTCCTTTACACTTGTGTGTATAAGGTAGTTCTTGTGAATTTTTTGGTTATATTACTTGTTAGATATTACTGCATGGTCGGAACTAGAAGCACAAGCATTTTGCTACACTCGCATTAACATCTGCTAACCATGTTTATGTGACCAATAAAATTTGATTTGAATTCTTAAATGGAAGACGTTTGGAACCACCAAGACTCTTCCTAGAGCTGGCCAACTGGCCAAACTGAGCAATTGGGGGAGAAGGGCCTTGCTCAGATTGGTGTCCAAGAACCTGATGGTCACTCTGATATATCTCCAGAGTTCCTCTGTGGAGATGGGAGAACCTTCCAGAAGGACAACCATCTCTGCTGCGCTCCACCAATCAGGCATTTATGGTAGAATGGCCAGACGGAAGCCACTCCTCAGTAAAAGGCACATGACAGCCCACTTGGAGTTTACCAAAAGGCACCTAAAGGACTCTCAGACCATGAGAAACAAGATTATCTGGTCTGATTAAACCAAGATTAAATTCTTTAGCCTGAATGCCAAGCGTCACGTCTGGAGGAAACCTGGCACTATCCCTACAGTGACACGTGGTGGTGGCAGCATCATGCTGTGGGGATGTTTTTCATTCATGATGAAAACCTGCTCAGGACCTCAGACTGGGACGAAGGTTCACCTTCCAACAGGGCAACGACCCTAAGCACACAGCCAAGACAACGCAGGAGTGACTTTGGGACAAATCTCTGAATGTCCTTGAGTGGCCCAGCCAGAGACCGGACTTGAACCCGATCAAACATCTCTGGAGAGGCCTGAAAATAGCTGTGCAGAGACGCTTCCCATCTAACGTGACAGAGCTTGAGAGGATCTGCAGAGATGAATGGGAGAAACTCTCCAAATACAGGTGTGTCAAGCTTGTAGCATCATACCCAAGAAGACTCGAGGCTGTAATCGCTGTCAAAGGTTCTTCAACAAAGTACTGAATAAAGGGTCTGAATACTTATGTAGATGTGATATTACCGGTTTTTATTTTTAATACATTTGCACACATGTCAACCTGTTTTTGCTTTGTCCTTATGGGCTATTGTGTGTAGATTGTTGGATTGTTCTCGTACAAGTGGTGAGGGTAGGCAACAACAGATCCACCACGCTAACCCTAAACACAGGGGCCCCTCAAGGATACCTGCTTAGTCCCCTCCTGTACTCCCTGTTCCCACAACTGAGTGGCCGTGCACTTATCCACAACCATCCCTGAAGATGGCAGACGACACGATGGTGGTGACAGCCTACAGGGAGGAGGTCAGAGAACTGACAATGCGGTGCCAGGACAACAACCTCTCCCTCAACGTCAGCAAGACAAAGGAGCTGATCGTGGACTACAGGAAACGGAGGGCCGAGCATGCCCCCCCCCCCCCATCCTCATCGACTATGCTGTTGTGGAACCGGTCGAGAGCTTCCTCGGTGCCCACAACACTAAGGAACTAATGTCTACACACATTCGTGAAGGGGGCATGACAACTTCTCTTCCCCCTCAAGAGGCTGAAAAGATTTCCCATTGGCCCTCAGATTCCTCAAAGTTCTACAGCTGCATCATCGAGAGCATCCTGACTGGCTGTATCACTGTTTGGCGTCCGACCGTAAGGCGCTACAGGGGGTAGTATATACGTCGCTGTACGTCACTGGAGCCGAGCTCCCTGCCATCCAGGACCTCTATACCAGGCGGTGTCACAGGAAGGCCCTTAAAAAAAAGACTCCAACCACCCAAGTCATAGACTGTTCTGTCTGCTACCGCGTGGCAGATCCTCAAAAGGTTCTACAGCTGCAACATCGAGAGCATCCTGACCGGTTGCATCACCGCCTGGTATGATAACTACTCGGCATCCAACCGTAAGGCGCTACAGACGATCGTGAGTACGGCCCAGTACATAACTGATGCTGATGCCGAGCTCCCTGCCATCCAGGACCTCTATACCAGGCGGTGTCAGAGGAAAGCCCTAAAAATTGTCAAAGGCTCCAGCCATCCAACTCATAGACTGTTCTCTCTGCTACCACGTGGCAAGCGGTACCAGTTCACCAAGTCTGGAATCAACAGGACCCTGAACAGCTTCTAACCCCAACCCATATGTCTACTAAATAGTTAGTGTGAGTAGCTATTGGTTATCTGTTTAACCATCAGCATTGACACTTTTTTGACTCATCACATACACTGCTGCTACTGTTTGTTATCTATCCTGTTGCCTAGTCACTTTATGCCCTACCTATATGTACATATCTACCTCAATTACCATGTACCCCTGCACATTGACTTGGTCCTGGCAGCACGTGTATACAGCCCCGTGTGTAATATAGTCAAGTTATCGTTACTCATTGTGTATTTATTCCTCGTTATTTTTCAAATTTTCCCGTCAAAAAATTCTCTCTGCGTTGTTGATGTACTGTAAGTGTTTTCATTTGTTAATTTACACCTGTTGTTTACTAAGCATGTGACAAATAACATTTGATTTAACATGTTTGATGTTTTAATACAATATGTATATTTTGTTTAGACTACACCTAATGTAGAATAGAAAAGGCATTTGAATTTCACTGAATTCAATACTATTTGCTTTATTTCAAATAAAAAAAATTCTGAATTGGAATTTGAGGCATTCTGAATTCTAAGTTGGAATTTGAGGCATTCTGAGTTGGAATTTGAGGCATTCTGAGTTGGAATTTGAGGCATTCTGAGTTGGAATTTGAGGCATTCTGAGTTGGAATTTGAGGCATTCTGAGTTGAGCCAAACCCTGGTTGACATGCTGATACGTCTCTGCAATCGTAACGTTCACTGTATGAAAAAGAAGACCTTCGGGGTTCAGAAACCATCTGTGCAGAGTGTGATCCCTGGGGGTTCAGAGTGTGATCCCTGGGGGTTCAGAGTGTGATCCCTGGGGGTTCAGAGTGTGATCCCTGGGGGTTCAGAGTGTGATCCCTGGGGGTTCAGAGTGTGATCCCTGGGGGTTCAGAGTGTGATCCCTGGGGGTTCAGAGTGTGATCCCTGGGGGTTCAGAGTGTGATCCCTGGGGGTTCAGTGTTTGCTCTTCTTGTGGTTCCTCTTCAGTTCTGGCAGTTTGGCGAGTGGGTGGACGTGGTGGTTGATGACCGGCTGCCCACCAGAGTTGGAGAGCTGCTGTTCGTCCACTCAGCCGAGGACTCTGAGTTCTGGAGCGCCCTGCTGGAGAAGGCCTACGCCAAGTAAGGGACATCATCTGAAAAGTGGAATTGATAGCTGGTGGCAGATATTCTTGCAGTGCCGTTGCCCAGGGTTTCCCAAACTCAGTCCTGCCCCCCCCCCCAGATGATTCAAGTAATCAAAGCTTGATAATGAGTTGGTTATTTGAATCAGCTGTGTAGTGACTGGCATAAACCAAAACGTAGCGGGGGGGGGGGCCCCAGGACCGAGTTTGGAAAACCCTTCAGTAGCCTATAGGGTTTCCGGTTTGAATTTAGTGCCGGGAGCTGAAAAGTGGGGTCCGAATTGGTAACTGGAGAGCAGCTGGTTTCACATCCCAGGTATAACATGTCCTGCAGTAGTGCCCTTGAAGCAAGACACTTAACCCTGAAACCAGCTCCAAGGGACTGTTGCTGACCCTGTGTCTGTCTCTCTCTCTCTCTCTCTCTCTCTCTCTCTCTCTCTCTCTCTCTCTCTCTCTCTGTCTCTCTCTCTCTCTCTCTCTGTCTCTCTCTGTCTCTCTCTGTCTCTCTCTGTCTCTCTCTCTGTCTCTCTCTGTCTCTCTCTGTCTCTCTCTGTCTCTCTCTCTCTCTCTCTCTCTCTCTCTCTCTCTCTCTCTCTCTCTCTCTCTCTCTCCCTCCTCTTCCCCAGGCTGAATGGATGCTATGAGGCTCTGTCCGGAGGCTCTACCACTGAGGGTTTTGAGGACTTCACCGGGGGCATCGCTGAGGTCCATGAATTGAAGAACGCTGGACCAAAACTCTTCAAGATCATCAGGAAAGCTCTGAGCAGAGGCTCCCTGCTAGGCTGCTCTATCGATGTACGACACACACACACACACACACACACACACACACACTGGTTGAAAATGGCAGATTCTGTAAATTGGAACACAGTGGCTGTAGAGTAACATGCTATACATGACGTCAGAGCTCAGTTTCTCCACTTCACAGCTCTGTATTTGACTGACAGCTGTTCTGAACTAGAGCACTGTGCTGTGACAAGAAGATGCCGCCTCATCCCTCCAGCTGACTGGGAAACTGTTAGAACATTATGTTGTTGTCCGAGTGAAGGGGAATCGCTGTGAATCCAGAGGAGTCGATGTATTTAGAAAAAAATCAGACATTGTAATAAATACATGCCGAGTGAAGGGGAATCGCTGTGAATCCAGAGGAGTCGATGTATTTAGAAAAAAATCTGACATTGATGATTATAATAAATACAAGTAAATGTTCACTTCACGTTTCCATATTTAAACTCGTGTCATTTACAGTATGGTTTATCATCCCTATGCGAGGATGGCGTGTGTTTATACTCTGGCATGTCCTGAACACAATGAGCCTATGTTTGTCCTATTGTGAAGAAAATGTGCAGTGGAACACACAATCGAATGCACTCATGACTCCGTTTGTCTGAAGTGCGATGTGAAAAGCCTAGCACTGTAAGATCATAGTTTATAACTTAGCTAGCCATGTTGGCAATAGAATAAGCTTTCAAATGATGCCCACATGACCCAGATTGCGAATTATAATGGAAACTTTTTTTTGGGGGGGGGGGATTGCGTAAACAGCAATAGTAATTGTGTGGGCTGTGTTCCAAACAAAAACGACAAAAGTCTGCTTGCTCTAGTTCCTCAACGGCACAGCTAGGAGAGATCAACAAAAAGTACCTTATAGTTGAAGGCTCTTTTCTTGAGGCATAAAAGTGCATTGAAATGACTAAGGAACTGTGAACACTTTGGAGAGGTGTGTGACCTTGGAGACTCCAGTTATTTCCTCTCACTCAAAACCATTGTAATCGGAAAAAAAACGATCTTGCACCTACTACTCCAACATTTCAATTAACATTCTTTATGTTACTGAATGTATCCAGAGTATTTTCAGATTTCGTTATTGACAAATGCTGTGAAAAGTACATGTAAAATGCACATAAAATCAACCGTGTTATGTTTGGATTCAATCTTGTCAGGTGCTCTGTTTTGTCCTCTTCCTTCCTGGTCTGATACTTTCACCAATAATCACAAGTCTTCTCTCTTTCAGGGGCTGCCATGGTCAGAGTTACTCTGTGTTCTCTCTTTCAGTGTAAAGGAGTTACTCTGTGTTCTCTCTTTCAGTGTAAAGGAGTTAGTCTGTGTTCTCTCTTTCAGTGTAAAGGAGTTACTCTGTGTTCTCCCTTTCAGTGTAAAGGAGTTACTCTGTGTTCTCTCTTTCAGTGTAAAGGAGTTACTCTGTGTTCTCTCTTTCAGTGTAAAGGAGTTAGTCTGTGTTCTCTCTTTCAGTGTAAAGGAGTTACTCTGTGTTCTTCTTTACAGATCAGTAACCTAGCTGACTCGGAGGCCATCACGTCTAGTAAGCTGGTGAGGGGTCACGCCTACTCTCTGACTGGAGCAGAACTGGTGAGATATAACTACTTCATTATATGTTCAGGGTTCTCGTTTCTTTGCCTCGCCTCGCTCAAACCGATCCCGTGTCTAGGTGTCGTACAGAGGAGACTCACTGCAGCTGGTCAGGGTGCGTAACCCCTGGGGACAGGTGGAGTGGACTGGAGCCTGGAGCGACAAGTGAGTAAGCCCTATCCTAGGCCTGCTGGGATGCTGTTATGATAAAGCCCTATCCTAGGCCTGATGGGATGCTGTTAGGGTAAAGCCCTATCCTAGGCCTGCTGGGATGCTGTTAGGGTAAAGCCCTATCCCAGGCCTGCTGGGATGCTGTTAGGGTAAAGCCCTATCCTAGGCCTGCTGGGATGCTGTTAGGGTAAAGCCCTATCCTAGGCCTGCTGGGATGCTGTTAGGGTAAAGCCCTATCCTAGGCCTGATGGGATGCTGTTAGGGTAAAGCCCTATCCTAGGCCTGATGGGATGCTGTTAGGGTAAAGCCCTATCCCAGGCCTGCTGGGATGCTGTTAGGGTAAAGCCCTATCCAAGGCCTGCTGGGATGCTGTTAGGGTAAAGCCCTATCCTAGGCCTGCTGGGATGCTGTTAGGGTAAAGCCCTATCCTAGGCCTGCTGGGATGCTGTTAGGGTAAAGCCCTATCCTAGGCCTGCTGGGATGCTGTTAGGGTAAAGCCCTATCCTAGGCCTGCTGGGATGCTGTTAGGGTAAAGCCCTATCCTAGGCCTGCTGGGATGCTGTTAGGGTAAAGCCCTATCCTAGGCCTGCTGGGATGCTGTTAGGGTAAAGCCCTATCCTAGGCCTGCTGGGATGCTGTTAGGGTAAAGCCCTATCCTAGGCCTGCTGGGATGCTGTTAGGGTAAAGCCCTATCCTTTGCAAAAGGGTTTTCTAATGATCAATTAGCCTTTTTAAAATGATAAACTTGGATTAGCTAACACAACGTGCCATTGGAACACAGGAGTGATGGCTGCTGATAATGGGCCTCTGTAGATATTCCATTAAAAATCAGCCGTTTCCAGCTACAAT
Source organism: Salmo salar (assembly GCF_905237065.1). Lineage (NCBI taxonomy): Eukaryota > Metazoa > Chordata > Actinopteri > Salmoniformes > Salmonidae > Salmo > Salmo salar. The sequence goes on from NC_059469.1 coordinate 39,111,737, forward strand.
AGTCATTTACAACATTAACAATGTCTACACTGTATTTCTGATCTATTTGATGTTAATTTAATGGACCAAAAATGTGCTTTTCAAAAACAAGGACATTTCTAAGTGACCCTAAACTTTTGTGTGTGTGTGTGTGTGTGTGTGTGTGTGTGTGTGTGTGTGTGTGTGCGCGCTATAGAGCAGAACTTTTATCCAAAGCCACTTCGTCATGCGTGCATACATGTTTAAGTATGGGTAGTCTTGGAAATCTAACCCACAATGCTAGCATTGCAAACGCAATGCTCTGCTAACTGAGCTACGGAGGACCACCGGTCTGCTAACTGAGCTACGGAGGACCACCGCTCTGCTAACTGAGCTACTGAGGACCACCGCTCTGCTAACTGAGGACCACCGGTCTGCTAACTGAGCTACGGAGGACCACCGCTCTGCTAACTGAGGACCACCGCTCTGCTAACTGAGGACCACCGCTCTGCTAACTGAGCTACTGAGGACCACCGCTCTGCTAACTGAGCTACGGAGGACCACCGCTCTGCTAACTGAGCTACGGAGGACCACCGCTCTGCTAACTGAGCTACGGAGGACCACCGCTCTGCTAACTGAGCTACTGAGGACCACCGCTCTGCTAACTGAGCTACTGAGGACCACCGGTCTGCTAACTGAGGACCACCGGTCTGCTAACTGAGCTACTGAGGACCACCGCTCTGCTAACTGAGCTACTGAGGACCACCGCTCTGCTAACTGAGCTACGGAGGACCACCGCTCTGCTAACTGAGCTACTGAGGACCACCGCTCTGCTAACTGAGCTACGGAGGACCACCGCTCTGCTAACTGAGGACCACCGCTCTGCTAACTGAGCTACTGAGGACCACCGCTCTGCTAACTGAGCTACGGAGGACCACCGCTCTGCTAACTGAGCTACGGAGGACCACCGCTCTGCTAACTGAGCTACGGAGGACCACCGCTCTGCTAACTGAGCTACGGAGGACCACCGCTCTGCTAACTGAGGACCACCGCTCTGCTAACTGAGGACCACCGCTCTGCTAACTGAGGACCACCGCTCTGCTAACTGAGCTAACTGAGGACCACCGCTCTGCTAACTGAGGACCACCGCTCTGCTAACTGAGCTACGGAGGACCACCACTCTGCTAACTGAGCTACAGCGGACCACCGCTCTGCTGAGGACCACCGCTCTGCTAACTGAGCTACGGAGGACCACCGCTCTGCTAACTGAGCTACGGAGGACCACCGCTCTGCTACGGAGGACCACCGCTCTGCTGACTGCTCATAGCGTAGAACTGAGAAAAATTGCTTTTAATTTACCTTGGTTTTACAGTAACTTTATGTAGTTACTGCTAACATGACCCTAATTTTCCCAAAAACACAGTACAATAGAGGCAGGATACTTGTCCACATGATTAAGCATGTATTTAATGTAGCCAAAATGACAACTCATTTTTGACCAAATGAGCATTACTTCCTTTTTGCTTGGTAGGGCAGTATGGCTCTGCTCTGTGATGTTTGGTTTGCCATAGAAATACTTGCTATGATCATTTCTGTGTCCAGACTGTAGCTTCTTGTTTGTATTACTGCTATTTTTAATATTTTTTATTTAACCTTTATTTAACTAGGCAAGTCAGTTAAAGAACAATTTCTTATTTACAATGATGCGCCTAGGAACAGTGGGGTTAACTGCCTTGTTCAGGGGCAGAATGACAGATTTATACCTTGTCAGCTCAGGGGATTCGATCTTGCAACCTTTCAGTTACTAGTCCAACCCTCTAACCACGAGGGGACCTGCCTCCTCTAATCCCCTTGCTAGCATGTTGTTGTAATGCTATAGTGTTATTGTAAAGATTACTCAAGTCTGTGCCATAGACTCTAGCAGGACTAGACTAGTCAATCTTCGGTTGTATTGCTCCATAATAATGAGGGCTTTGTCTCTCTGGCATGCATGGCATGGTACAGAGCCAGCAGAGAGTGGGTGTGGGCTTTGTCTCTCTGGTGTGCATGGCATGGTACAGAGCCAGCAGAGAGTGGGTGTGGGCTTTGTCTCTCTGGCGTGCATGGCATGGTACAGAGCCAGCAGAGAGTGGGTGTGGGCTTTGTCTCTCTGGCGTGCATGGCATGGCACAGAGCCAGCAGAGAGTGGGTGTTGCTGACCTTTTGAAGACTGAGTCAACCCATTGACATTTTTAAAAAGTAGAACTGACAGCGTTTTTTACTACTTCGCAGATATGAAACAGACAATCGTATCAGTCAAAAAGATCAATTTACTGGTTTATGGTACAAAACCAACTTCATAAGAGGTTTTAAAAATAGGTTATATTTGACCATACATTCCATGATGTAGGGTAAAAACATTGATGCAGTTCTATGCCTGGTTAATGTTATTCACCAATACATTTTCTTGGTAGTCCCAAAAATATTGCTATCGGGTTGTAAATCCCAGCTGGCCTGGTACATTGTTGGCTGCCTCCAGCCATTCGGGATGCACTGCTTCAGTTTCAATTAAGAGTCTAACAAAGGCTGGGAAGGTCAATACAATCAAATTAGCAAGGGCAATGATTACAAGTCAATCATCACGTGGCTAATAGGCTAGCGTATCTATTTATTTAGCAAGCTAAAAACACGCAGCCTAACGATAGCTAGCTAGGCAGCTGCTGGGAGGATGTCATTGGAATGGTGGCCGACTTTTTTTTTAAGAGATGCAAGTGTCATTTGCTTAGCTAGAAAGAAATGTGAATCGCTTCGCTAGCTAGCCATGATGAACTCGAATCACAGTTATCATTCAACTCGTGGTGTTCCCGTGTGGTGCAGCGGTCTAAGGCACTGCATCTCAGTGCTAGAGGTGTCACTACAGACACCCTGGTTCGATTCCAGGCTGTTTCACAACCGGCCGTGATTGGGAGTCCCATAGGGCGGCGCACAGCGTCGTCCTGGTTTGGCCGGTGGTAGGCTGTCCATTGTAAATAAGAATTTGTTCTTAACTGACTCGCCTAGTTAAATAAAGGTTTAAAAAAAATAATAATCCACACTTAGCATGCATATCTCTTTTAGTTGTTGATCGATGCCAAATATTTTTAATTAAAGGTGGGTGGGCGGTTCCCATTCAGTTGTGAAAACGTGGGTTGGGACAAGCATGTATTGGCAGTCAGATTGCATAAGGGGCGGGCAGGCTACTATTTCCCCATTTGTTTATCAGTGCAATTTTGACAGCCAACTACAAGCTGAAAAATCGACTCTTGCCTTTTTTAGATTTTAGCTCATCTCCCTCTGGCTAACATTAGTTGTTGATCTTCAGGAGGGAGAGAGAGCCTACCTGCTCGTGGTCGTTTAATCAACACGACTGTAAAGACTCCCTGGTATTGACATATTTGCAGAAATCCATTCAGGTTTATTTTGGAGAATCGTTTCTAATGATCTAAAGTCACGCTGTTGCTACTTCCTGTAAAAAACACAGTCCAGTTCATAGTGAATGATGGCAGGTCCTACTTCCTGTAAAACACACAGTCCAGTTCATAGTGAATGATGACAGGTCCTACTTCCTGTAAAAAACACAGTCCAGTTCATAGTGAATGATGACAGGTCCTACTTCCTGTAAAACACACAGTCCAGTTCATAGTGAATGATGACAGGTCCTACTGCCTGTAAAACACACAGTCCAGTTCATAGTGAATGATGACAGGTCCTACTGCCTTAAAACACACAGTCCAGTTCATAGTGAATGATGACAGGTCCTATTTCCTGTAAACACACAGTCCAGTTCATAGTGAATGTTGACAGGTCCGTGTAGCAAATGGCTTATTTGCATAAAGGCCTACTGTAGCTCTGATTGGCTATGGCACACCGGTCTGCATAGACACCGGTTCTAGACTAGACGGATGTTTTATGTACTGCAGTGTCTATTAATTGTCCAAACGCTTTTCCCACTCTATTTTGATATATAGTTTTCACAAATACCTTACTATACGTCGTTCACAAACATTCAGTGAATTTATAAACACTTGGATATGGTCATTTTCAAGTGTTCATTCTTCCTGTGGGTGTTGATGAGATTTAAATGGTGCTAAAATGTTGTCAGTTCCACTTTTTAAAGGTATTAATGTTGAGGGCTCTTTTTTTTCCTTATGAAATGTGTTTGTGTGTTTCTCCAAGCTCCTCAGAGTGGCACCATGTCAGTGATGAAGACCGGGCCAGACTGATCAACAAATCTGAAGATGGAGAGTTCTGGTAAAAACGGACCGATTTATACTCCCGATTATACCTTTTTTTTTTTTTTTCATGAACTACCATAAGGAGACCCCTGCATGTTTTAATGGTTCTATCTATTTTAGTCATGTTTTTTTTTTTTTTTTAATGGTGTGTGTGTGTGCGTGCATCTTTGTGTTCCAGGATGTCGTTCTCAGACTTCCTCAGTCAGTACTCGCGTCTGGAGATCTGTAACCTTACACCGGATACCCTCTCAGAGGATGAGTACCAGAATTGGTCTCTTAGCAAGTTTGAAGGCGCCTGGAGGAAAGGCTCCACAGCTGGGGGCTGCCGCAACTTCCCCAGTATGGAGCCTAACAATAACCTTCTGCCTACATCATACTGACCCATACCATCATCCTCTTCCTGCTTATATCTTAACACATTGGTTTTGAAACCAGAGAGATCTCTCTCCATGCTGATGGGAGAGTTAGAACATTTTAATTTTATTTACCAAAGGCAAGTCAGTTAAGAACAAATTCTTATTTTCAATGACGGCCTAGGAACAGTGGGGTTAACTGCCTTGTTCAGGGGCAGAATGACAGATTTGTACCTTGTCAGGTCGGGGGATTTGAGCTAGCAACCTTTCGGTTACTAGTCCAACACTCTAACCACTAGGTTACCCTGCTCTAACCACTAGGCTACCTGTCTCTAACCACTAGGCTACCTGCCTCTAACCACTAGGCTACCTGTCTCTAACCACTAGGCTACCTGCCTCTAACCACTAGGCTACCTGCCTCTAACCACTAGGCTACCTGTCTCTAACCACTAGGCTACCTGCCTCTAACCACTAGGCTACCTGTCTCTAACCACTAGGCTACCTGTCTCTAACCACTAGGCTACCTAACCACTAGGCAACCTGCCTCTAACCACTAGGCAACCTGCCTCTAACCACTAGGCTACCTGCCTCTAACCACTAGGCTACCTGTCTCTAACCACTAGGCTACCTGCCTCTAACCACTAGGCTACCTGCCTCTAACCACTAGGCTACCTGCCTCTAACCACTAGGCTACCTGCCTCTAACCACTAGGCTACCTGCCTCTAACCACTAGGCTACCTGCCTCTAACCACTAGGCTACCTGTCTCTAACCACTAGGCTACCTAACTACTAGGCAACCTGCCTCTAACCACTAGGCTACCTGCCTCTAACCACTAGGCTACCTGCCTCTAACCACTAGGCTACCTGCCTCTAACCACTAGGCTACCTGCCTCTAACCACTAGGCTACCTGTCTCTAACCACTAGGCTACCTGCCTCTAACCACTAGTCTACCTGTCTCTAACCACTAGGCTACCTGTCTCTAACCACTAGGCTACCTAACCACTAGGCAACCTGCTCTAACCACTAGGCTACCTAACCACTAGGCTACCTAACCACTAGGCTACCTGCTCTAACCACTAGGCTACCTAACCACTAGGCTACCTTCCGCCCCATATGACCATATGGTCAGGGTTTCAACTATTATGGGGGATGGTATCCCCCTTATTAACAAAAAGACAGTCTTTCATCCCCCTTCTAAACTGGCCTATAAATGGTGAAAAGCACAGGACCCAGAATAGAGCCTTGGGGGACACCAGTTGTCAATTCCACATTGTCCAATGTAACACCATTCACAGATTTTTTTTGTGATCTGTATATTTCCCCAAACAACATACATACAACTAATAGCTGGACCCCTGCTGCTTCGCTCCCCAGATTCATTCTGGCAGAACCCCCAGTTTCTGATCAAGCTGGATGAAGAGGATGATGATCCTGACGATGATGAGGCTGGCTGTACCTTCCTCGTTGGACTGATCCAGAAGAACAGACGCAGGATGAGGAAGACCGGAGAGGACATGCAGACCATTGGATTCTCCATCTATGAGGTTAAGTATGTTTGGGATTAAAAGTCTGGAGTTACCGAAACATTTTAGATCAACCACAGTCATCACCTGCATAAAGTTACGTTCCATTTGCTTATTGTAACACACACAGACTAATAGGCTAGCTAGCGTGCCCGGTCTGTAACACGCTAACAGGCTAGCTAGCATGCCCGGTCTGTAACACACTAACAGGCTAGCATGCCCGGTCTCACTAACAGGCTAGCTAGCATGCCCGGTCTCACTAACAGGCTAGCTAGCGTGCCCGGTCTGTAACACACTAACAGGCTAGCTAGCGTGCCCGGTCTGTAACACACTAACAGGCTAGCTAGCGTGCCCGGTCTGTAACACACTAACAGGCTAGCTAGCGTGCCCGGTCTGTAACACGCTAACAGGCTAGCTAGCGTGCCCGGTCTGTAACACGCTAACAGGCTAGCTAGCGTGCCCGGTCTGTAACACGCTAACAGGCTAGCTAGCGTGCCCGGTCTGTAACACGCTAACAGGCTAGCTAGCGTGCCCGGTCTGTAACACGCTAACAGACTAGCTAGCGTGCCCGGTCTCACTAACAGGCTAGCTAGCATGCCCGGTCTGTAACACACTAACAGGCTAGCTAGCGTGCCCGGTCTAAACTCTTTGTTCTCCTTTTCTCCACAGGTGCCAGAGGAGGTATGTGTGAAAGGGGGGCGGGTCTTTTTGTGATCGGTAACCATGGAAATGGGGTATTACAGGGGCAACCGGTTCTGCTCCATCAGCATTTAAAGCTTATTATGGGATAGGTAGTCATTAACCCTGCATTAACTTTTCCACTGGCCCAGGGATATAATCACTAAGTCTGAATGAATGTTAGAACCCAGAACAGTATATAGTTAGAATCACTGACGTGTGTTGTACTGAAGGTCTGAGATGAGACGGAGTCACTGGTCTCACCACCACCACCACCACCACCTGTGTTTCAGAAGAAAGTTCTTTATTTCTGGCCATTTTGAGCCTGTAATCGAACCCACAAATGCTGATGCTCCAGATAATCAACTAGTCTAAAGAAGGCCAGTTTTATTGCTTCTTTAATCAGTACAACAGTGTTTCAGCTGTGCTAACATAATTACAAAATGGTTTTCTAATGATCAATTAGCCTTTTTAAAATGATAAACTTGGATTAGCTGACACAACGTGCCATTGGAACACAGGAGTGATGGTAATGGGCCTCTGTACGCCTATGTAGATATTCCATAAAAACTACAATAGTCATTTACAACATTAACAATATCTACACTGTATTTCTGATCAATTTGATGTTATTTTAATGGACCAAAAATGTGCTTTTCTTAAAAAAAACAAGGACATTTCTAAGTGACCCCAAACGGTAGAATGTGTAAATATATAAAACGTGTGTTTTGTTCCAGTACTCAGGCCAGAGACAGGTCCACCTGAACAAGAACTTCTTCCTGCGTAACGCGTCAGCAGCTCGCTCCGAGACCTTTATTAACCTGAGGGAGGTGTGCAACCGCTTTTGTCTTCCCCCCGGAGAATACCTCATCATCCCGTCCACGTTCCAACCTAACAACAATGGAGACTTCTGTGTCAGGGTGTTCTCTGAGAAACAGGCAGAGTTCCAGTAGGTTCTATTCCGTTCTATTCTGCTCTCTTCTATTCTACTCTGTTCTATTTCATTTGATTCTACTCTGTTCTATTCTACTCTGTTCTGTTCTATTCCATTTGATTCTACTCTGTTCTATTCTACTCTGTTCTATTCTACTCTGTTCTATTTCATTTGATTCTACTCTGTTCTATTCTACTCTGTTCTGTTCTATTCCATTTGATTCTACTCTGTTCTATTCTACTCTGTTCTATTCTACTCTGTTCTATTTCATTTGATTCTACTCTGTTCTATTCTACTCTGTTCTGTTCCATTTGATTCTACTCTGTTCTATTCTACTCTGTTCTATTCTACTCTGTTCTATTTCATTTGATTCTACTCTGTTCTATTCTACTCTGTTCTGTTCTATTCCATTTGATTCTACTCTGTTCTATTCTACTCTGTTCTATTCTACTCTGTTCTGTTCTATTCCATTTGATTCTACTCTGTTCTGTTCTATTCCATTTGATTCTACTCTGTTCTGTTCTATTCCATTTGATTCTACTCTGTTCTATTCCACTCTGTTCTATTCTACTCTGATCTATTCTATTCCATTTGATTCTACTCTGTTCTATTCTGTTTTAACTACTCTCCTTTTCTACCAGAGATCTTGATGATTCTGTGGAGTCCCACGTTGAGGAGGTAAAAATCATATGATGGGTTGTGGTTATTGGTATATTAATTATTGGTAATCTTTGGTAGTCTGGAATCAAACTGTAATGCAGATCGATGTTCCATAAGTACCACTTATATCTTATGTCCCTTCTGCAGATCGTGGTGGAGAAGGGTGATATCGATGAAAGGTTTAGGAATCTATTTGGACAGCTAGCTGGACACGTGAGTATTGTGTTATAGAAATATGTATATTTCTAGATTTCTTACCGTTTTTATTGCCAGTGCTCGAAAGTAATATTTACAGTGTATCCATTACACATTAACTTACAGATTTTAGTACAGACCAAACTTCAATTCAACAACAATCACAAAGGCTGGTCTTGGCAATAGTTACCAACCTGTATCTCCGTTTATCTGCCCATGTAGGACTGTGAGATCTCTGCATTTGAACTGCGGAGGATTCTGAACAAAGTTGTGACCAAGCGTAAGACATTATTCCTTTTCTTTTGTATTGCAAACTGCTGTGTTCATGTCTGTTGGAGCTGGAATACCTTTCAAACTGCTGTGTTCATGTCTGTTCTAGAGGTCGACCGATTATGATTTTTCAACGCCGATACCGATTAATCGGCCGATTTCATTTTTTTTTTTTTCTCTCTTTTTTTTTCTTCTTTTTTCTTCATTTTTTTTGTCTTTTTTATTACATTTTTTATATATATATATAAATGTATATTACAACAATACTGAATGAACACTTATTTTAACTTAATATAATACATCAATCAAATCAATTTAGCCTCAAATAAATAATGAAACATGTTCAATTTGGTTTAAGTAATGCAAAAACAAAGTGTTGGAGAAGAAAGTAAAAGTGCAATATGTGCCATGTAAAAAACCTAACGTTTAAGTTCCTTGCTCAGAACATGGGAACATCTGAAAGCTGGTGGTTCCTTTTAACATGAGTCTTAAATATTCCCAGGTAAGAAGTTTTAGGTTGTAGTTATTATAGGAATTATAGGACTATTTCTCTCTATTCCATTTTGTATTTCATATACCTTTGACTATTGGATGTTCTTATAGGCATTTTAGTATTGCCAGTGTAACAGTATAGCTTCCGTCCCTCTCCTCGCTCCTACCTGGGCTTGAACCAGGAACACATCAACAACAGCCACCCTCGAAGCAGCGTTACACATTGCTCCACAAAAGCCGCGGCTCTTGCAGAGCAAGGGGAACAACTACTCCAAGTCTCAGAGCGAGTGACGTTTGAAACACTATTAGCGCGCACCCCGCTAACTAGCTAGCCATTTTACATCAGTTACACCAGCCTAATCTCGGGAGTTGATAGGCTTGAAGTCATAAACAGAGCTGTGCTTGAAGCATTGCAAAGAGATGCTGGCAAACGCATGAAAGTGCTGTTTGAATGAATGCTTACGAGCCTGCTGCTGCCTTCCACCGCTCAGTCAGACTGCTCTATCAAATATCAAATCATAGACTTAATTATAACATAACACACAGAAATACGAGCCTTTGGTCATTAATATGGTCAAATCTGGAAACTATCATTTCGAAAATAAAATGTTTATTCTTTCAGTGAAATACGGATCCGTTTCTGTATTTTATCTAACGTGTGTCATCCATAAGTCTAAATATTGTTGTTACATTGCACAACCTTCAATGTTATGTCATAATTATGTAAAATTCTGGCAAATTAGTTCGCAACGAGCCAGGCGGCCCAAACTGTTGCTTATACCCTGACTCTGCGTGCAATGAACGCAAGAGAAGTGACACAATTTCCCAAGTTTTATATTGCCTGCTAACATTAATTTATTTTAACTAAATATGCAGGTTTAAAAATATATACTTTTGTGTATTGATTTTAAGAAAGGCGTTGATGTTTATGGTTCGGTACATTCGTGCAACGATTATGCTTTTTTTTCCGCAAATGCGCTTTTGTTAAATCATCCCCCGTTTGGCGAAGTCGGCTGTCTTTGTTAGGAAGAAATAGTCTTCACAGTTCGCAACGAGCCAGGCAGCCCAAACTGCTGCATATACCCTGACTCTGCTTGCACAGAACGCAAGAGAAGTGACACAATTTCCCTAGTTAAAAGAAATTCATGTTAGCAGGCAATATTAACTAAATATGCAGGTTTATATACTTGTGTATTGATTTTAAGAAAGGCACTTTTTTTTCGCGAAAGCGCTTGTTAAATCACCCGTTTGGCGAAGTAGGCTGTGATTCGATGATAAATTAACAGGCACCGCATCGATTATATGCAACGCAGGACAAGCTAGTTAACCTAGTAATATCATCAGCCATGTGTAGTTAACTAGTGATTAAGATTGATTGATTGTTTTTATAAGATAAGTTTAATGCTAGCTAGCACCTTACCTTGGCTCCTTGCTGCACTCGCATAACAGGTAGTCAAGCCTGCCACGCAGTCTCCTCGTGGAGTGCAATGTAATCGGCCATGATCATCGGTGTCCAAAAATGCCGATTACCGATTTTTGTTATGAAAACTTGAAATCGGCCTTAATTAAATCGGTCGACCTCTAGTCTGTTGTTGCTGGAATACCTTTCATGCACTATGGTGTGTCTCCAGGTGATGACATCATTACCGATGGCTTCAGCTTGGTGACGTGTCGTAACATGGTCAACCTGTTGGACGTATCCTTTCACTCCGAGATCTCTTTTCAGATGGGTTCTGTTGTGATACCTGGCTTTTTTATCTACCTTGACTCCTACCTCTCACAGAAAGATGGAAGTGGCATGTTGGGTCTGGTGGAGTTTAAGATCCTGTGGATTAAGATTGAGAAATATCTGGTGCGTTAAACTTCTAACAGCTCACTTTTAAGTTTCTTCATATTGTAGAAAACAGATTCACAAATCTGAAGTGCTCACCAGCAACCTCGTGTGGTTTATGGGACTGTCTTATGTGATGTTCTCTCTCCCTCCTCCGTTTTCCTGTCTCTCTCTCTCAGGACTTGTACAGGGAGAAGGATGTGGATAACTCTGGTCAAATGAGCTCAGCTGAGATGCGTATCGCTGTGAAAGATGCTGGTGAGTAAACGATAACGCTATAACAGAGGTATAGTTACTACTGTTAACTAGTACTGTAGTAGAGGTCGGCCGATTATGGTTTTTCAACGCCGATACCGATTATTGGAGGCCCTAACAAGCCGATACCGATTAATCGGCCGAATTTTTTTATTATTATTTTTATTTATTTTTTTATTATTTTTAATTTTTTTTTATATATATATTTTTTCTTTATTTTTTATTATTATTATAATTTTTTTGTTATTATATATATTTTTTTGTAATAATGACAATTACAACAATACTGAATGAACACTTATTTTAACTTAATATAATACATCAATAAAATCAATTTAGCCTCAAATAAATAATGAAACATGTTCAATTTGGTTTAAATAATGCAAAAACAAAGTGTTGGAGAAGAAAGTAAAAGTGCAATATGTGCCATGTAAGAAAGCTAACGTTTAAGTTCCTTGCTCAGAACATGAGAACATCTGAAAGCTGGTGGTTCCTTTTAACATGAGTCTTCAATATTCCCAGTTAAGAAGTTTTAGGTTGTAGTTATTATAGGAATTATTGGACTATTTCTCTCTATACGATTTGTATTTCGTATACCTTTGACTATTGGATGTTCTTATAGGCACTTTAGTATTGCCAGTGTAACAGTATAGCTTCCGTCCCTCTCCTCGCTCCTACCTGGGCTCGAACCAGGAACACATCGACAACAGCCACCCTCGAAGCAGCGTTACCCATGCAGAGCAAGGGGAAACAACTACTCCAAGTCTCAGAGCGAGTGACGTTTGAAACGCTATTAGCGTGCACCTGCTAACTAGCTAGCCATTTCATATCGGTTACACCAGCCTAATCTCGGGAGTTGACAGGCTTGAAGTCAAACAGCGCAATGCATTGCGAAGGGCTGCTAGCAAAACACACTAATCCCGGGAGTTGATAGGCTTGAAGGCATAAACAGCGTAATGCTTGAGGCACAGCGAAGAGCTGCTGGCAAATGCAGGAAAGTGCTGTTTTGAATGAATGCTTACGAGCCTGCTGCTGCCTACCACCGCTCAGTCAGACTGCTCTAACAAATATCAAATCATAGACTTAATTATAATATAATAACACACAGAAATACGAGCCTTAGGTCATTAATATGGTCGATAATCCGGAAACTATCATTTAGAAAACAAAACGTTTATTATATCAGTGCAATGGAATTATTTTAGCTAAATATGCAGGTTTAAAAATATATACTTGTGTATTGATTGTAAGAAAGGCATTGATGTTTATGGTTGGAGCAACGTGTACCTAAGCGATTATATGCAACGCAGGACAAGCTAGATATAAACTAGTAATATCATCAACCATGTGTAGTTAACTAGTGATTATGATTGATTGTTTTTTATAAGATAAGTTTTAATGCTAGCTAGCAACTTACCTTAGCTTCTTACTGCATTCGCGTAACAGGCAGGCTCCTCGTGGAGTGCAATGTAAAGCAGGTGGTTAGAGCGTTGGACTAGTTTAACCGTAAGGTTGCATTCCCAAGCTGACAAGGTGAAAATCTGTCGTTCTGCCCCTGAACAAGGCAGTTAACCCACCGTTCCTAGGGCATCATTGAAAATAAGAATTTGTTCTTAACTGACTTTCCTAGTTAAATAAAGGGGAAAAAGGAAGGGGGGGAAAAAAATCGGCTAAATCGACGTACAAAATTACCGATTTCCGATTGTTATGAAAACTTGAAATCGGCCAATCCGATGAATCGGTCGACCTCTATACTGTAGTGGTTATAATAGGTATAGTTACTACTGTTAACTAGTACTGTAGTGGTTATAATAGGTATAGTTACTACTGTTAACTAGTACTGTAGTGGTTATAATAGGTATAGTTACTACTGTTAACTAGTACTGTAGTGGTTATAATAGGTATAGTTACTACTGTTAACTAGTACTGTAGTGGCTATAATAGGTATAGTTACTACTGTTAACTAGTACTGTAGTGGCTATAATAGGTATAGTTACTACTGTTAACTAGTACTGTAGTGGTTATAATAGGTATAGTTACTACTGTTAACTAGTACTGTAGTGGTTATAATAGGTATAGTTACTACTGTTAACTAGTACTGTAGTGGTTATAATAGGTATAGTTACTACTGTTAACTAGTACTGTAGTGGTTATAATAGGTATAGTTACTACTGTTAACTAGTACTGTAGTGGTTATAATAGGTATAGTTACTACTGTTAACTAGTACTGTAGTGGTTATAATAGGTATAGTTACTACTGTTAACTAGTACTGTAGTGGTTATAATAGGTATAGTTACTACTGTTAACTAGTACTGTAGTGGTTATAATAGGTATAGTTACTACTGTTAACTAGTACTGTAGTGGTTATAATAGGTATAGTTACTACTGTTAACTAGTACTGTAGTGGTTATAATAGGTATAGTTACTACTGTTAACTAGTACTGTAGTGGTTATAATAGGTATAGTTACTACTGTTAACTAGTACTGTAGTGGTTATAATAGGTATAGTTACTACTGTTAACTAGTACTGTAGTGGTTATAATAGGTATAGTTACTACTGTTAACTAGTACTGTAGTGGTTATAATAGGTATAGTTACTACTGTTAACTAGTACTGTAGTGGTTATAATAGGTATAGTTACTACTGTTAACTAGTACTGTAGTGGTTATAATAGGTATAGTTACTACTGTTAACTAGTACTGTAGTGGCTATAATAGGTATAGTTACTACTGTTAACTAGTACTGTAGTGGCTATAATAGGTATAGTTACTACTGTTAACTAGTACTGTAGTGGTTATAATAGGTATAGTTACTACTGTTAACTAGTACTGTAGTGGTTATAATAGGTATAGTTACTACTGTTAACTAGTACTGTAGTGGTTATAATAGGTATAGTTACTACTGTTAACTAGTACTGTAGTGGTTATAATAGGTATAGTTACTACTGTTAACTAGTACTGTAGTGGTTATAATAGGTATAGTTACTACTGTTAACTAGTACTGTAGTGGTTATAATAGGTATAGTTACTACTGTTAACTAGTACTGTAGTGGTTATAATAGGTATAGTTACTACTGTTAACTAGTACTGTAGTGGTTATAATAGGTATAGTTACTACTGTTAACTAGTACTGTAGTGGTTATAATAGGTATAGTTACTACTGTTAACTAGTACTGTAGTGGTTATAATAGGTATAGTTACTACTGTTAACTAGTACTGTAGTGGTTATAATAGGTATAGTTACTACTGTTAACTAGTACTGTAGTGGTTATAATAGGTATAGTTACTACTGTTAACTAGTACTGTAGTGGTTATAATAGGTATAGTTACTACTGTTAACTAGTACTGTAGTGGTTATAATAGGTATAGTTACTACTGTTAACTAGTACTGTAGTGGTTATAATAGGTATAGTTACTACTGTTAACTAGTACTGTAGTGGTTATAATAGGTATAGTTACTACTGTTAACTAGTACTGTAGTGGTTATAATAGGTATAGTTACTACTGTTAACTAGTACTGTAGTGGTTATAATAGGTATAGTTACTACTGTTAACTAGTACTGTAGTGGTTATAATAGGTATAGTTACTACTGTTAACTAGTACTGTAGTGGTTATAATAGGTATAGTTACTACTGTTAACTAGTACTGTAGTGGTTATAATAGGTATAGTTACTACTGTTAACTAGTACTGTAGTGGTTATAATAGGTATAGTTACTACTGTTAACTAGTACTGTAGTGGCTATAATAGGTATAGTTACTACTGTTAACTAGTACTGTAGTGGTTATAATAGGTATAGTTACTACTGTTAACTAGTACTGTAGTGGTTATAATAGGTATAGTTACTACTGTTAACTAGTACTGTAGTGGCTATAATAGGTATAGTTACTACTGTTAACTAGTACTGTAGTGGTTATAATAGGTATAGTTACTACTGTTAACTAGTACTGTAGTGGTTATAATAGGTATAGTTACTACTGTTAACTAGTACTGTAGTGGTTATAATAGGTATAGTTACTACTGTTAACTAGTACTGTAGTGGTTATAATAGGTGTAGTTACTACTGTTAACTAGTACTGTAGTGGTTATAATAGGTATAGTTACTACTGTTAACTAGTACTGTAGTGGTTATAATAGGTATAGTTACTACTGTTAACTAGTACTGTAGTGGTTATAATAGGTATAGTTACTACTGTTAACTAGTACTGTAGTGGTTATAATAGGTATAGTTACTACTGTTAACTAGTACTGTAGTGGTTATAATAGGTATAGTTACTACTGTTAACTAGTACTGTAGTGGTTATAATAGGTATAGTTACTACTGTTAACTAGTACTGTAGTGGTTATAATAGGTATAGTTACTACTGTTAACTAGTACTGTAGTGGTTATAATAGGTATAGTTACTACTGTTAACTAGTACTGTAGTGGTTATAATAGGTATAGTTACTACTGTTAACTAGTACTGTAGATTTTTCTCTGCTCATTCTGTTTTTCCTCCTGTAGGTTTCTCTCTGAACAGTTCTCTACACCAGATCATCGTGGCCCGCTACAGTGAACCTGGACTGACTGTGGACTTTGACAACTTTGTGGGCTGCCTGATTCGCCTAGAGACATTGTTCAGTGAGTTACCTCTACACACACACACACACACACACACACACACACACACAGTGGTCTGGATAGAGACTGTTTAATACGTTTCCTCTTTCTACACAGAAACACAGTGTATATGACATCAGAAAGGTGCTGCGGTCTCTGATCTCTCTCTCTCGCTCTCTCCCCAGATACCTTCAAAACTCTGGACATGGATGACTCTGGAGAGGTGGAGCTGACCATGCTGGAGGTAAGGATACAGGGTGTGCCATACGTCTATAGTCTGTCTGACCATGCTGGAGGTAAGGATACAGGGTGTGCCATACGTCTATAGTCTGTCTGACCATGCTGGAGGTAAGGATACAGGGTGTGCCATACGTCTATAGTCTGTCTGACCATGCTGGAGGTAAGGATACAGGGTGTGCCATACGTCTATAGTCTGTCTGACCATGCTGGAGGTAAGGATACAGGGTGTGCCATACGTCTATAGTCTGTCTGACCATGCTGGAGGTAAGGATACAGGGTGTGCCATACGTCTATAGTCTGTCTGACCATGCTGGAGGTAAGGATACAGGGTGTGCCATACGTCTATAGTCTGTCTGACCATGCTGGAGGTAAGGATACAGGGTGTGCCATACGTCTATAGTCTGTCTGACCATGCTGGAGGTAAGGATACAGGGTGTGCCATACGTCTATAGTCTGTCTGACCATGCTGGAGGTAAGGATACAGGGTGTGCCATACGTCTATAGTCTGTCTGACCATGCTGGAGGTAAGGATACAGGGTGTGCCATACGTCTATAGTCTGTCTGACCATGCTGGAGGTAAGGAAGAGGCGTGTGCGGAGCACCCTACTTCCTATGACTACTTTCTGACCGACGGGGGTGGGACTGAACGGGGTGTGCGCACTGAGACGTCGATAGTCTGTCTGACGATGCGGGGGGGTTGTAAGGATACGGGGGGCGGACTGAGACGGGCGTACTGCCGGGGGCTGAGACGGGGCGGGGGACTGAGACGGGGGCGGGGACTGAGACGGGGGGTGGGGGGTTGTTGGGACTGAGACGGGGGGCGGGGGACTGAGACGGGGCGGGGAGACTGAGACGGGGGGGACTGAAACGGGGGGCGGGGAGCTGAGACGGGGGGGGACTGAGACGGGGGGGGGGGAGACTGAGACGGGGGGGGCGGGGAGACTGAGACGGGGGGGGCGGGGACTGAGACGGGGGGCGGGGAGACTGAGACCAACACTGACTGGTTTGTTCTCTTGTTTCGTCCACAGTGGCTGAATGTGTCTCTGCTCTAGAAGAAGGATTCTACGTGTTGAGGAAATTCTAATGAACATTCACATTCACACATTCACTTTGATAATAAAAACATATGTGATGTTTTCATTTCCAGTTTAATTTTGATCCGCAACAGCAAAACCCTGACATTTGGGAAGTTTTAAAGCTAATGGAAAACAGGTCTAGTTTGTGGACAAGACTTTAACGGTCCGTTGACGGTCTTGGGTTACATTTTGCATGTTAGTCATTTAGCAGACGCTCTTATCCACAGTGACTTACAGTAGTGAGTGCATTCATTTTCATACTTTATTTGTTTTGTACTGGTCCCCCGTGGGAATCGAACCAACAACCCTGGCGTTGGAAATTCTTCAAAGCTGCTAATGAGAACCTTGACGACCTTGTACCTAGCCGGTGGGGATTCCTGTGGGGTGCCCCCCCCACCCAGGCAGTGGCATTGCTGGCAACACTATCTGCATTAAACAATGGGGAGGGGGTCACACTCAGACAGAGAGGGGGCATAGTCCGGGATGCTGGCCTTCTAGGCAGAGCTCCTCTGACCAGTCTGTGTTCTTTTGCCCATCTTAATCTTTTATTTTTATTGGCCAGTCTGAGATATGGCTTTTTCTTTGCAACTCTGCCTAGAAGGCCAGCATCCCGGAGTCACCTCTTCACTGTTGACGTTGAGACTGGTGTTTTGCGGGTACTATTTAATGACGTGTCTTTGAGGCGTCTTTTTCTCAAACTAGACACTCTAACGTACTTGTCCTCTTGCTCAGTTGTGCACCGGGGCCTCCCACTCCTCTTTCTATTCTGGTTAGAGCCAGTTTCCGCTGTTCTGTGAAGGGAGTAGTACACAGCGTTGTACAAGATCTTCAGTTTCTTGCCAATTTCTCGCATGGAATAGCCTTCATTTCTCAGAACAAGAATAGACTGATGAGTTTCAGAAGAAAGTTCTTTGTTTCTGGCCCTTTTGAGCCTGTAATCGAACCCACAAATGCTGATGCTCCAGATACTCAACTAGTCTAAAGAAGGCCAGTTTTATTGCTTCTTTAATCAGTACAACAGTGTTTCAGCTGTTCTAACATAATTGCAAAAGGGTTTTCTAATGATCAATTAGCCTTTTTAAAATGATAAACTTGGATTAGCTAACACAACATGCCATTGGAACACAGGAGTGATGGTTGCTGATAATGGGCCTCTGTACGTCTATGTAGATATTCCATTAAAAATCACGTTTCCTTATTAAATTCACTTTTTCTTCTTTTTGTACTTTGCTTTTTAACCTATCTCCAAATGAACGTGTGAGCCTGTTCTCTATACTGCAGGTCTCTCTCTCCTGGGCCTGTTCTCTATACTGTAGGTCTCTCTCTCCTGAGCCTGTTCTCTATACTGTAGGTCTCTCTCTCCTGGGCCTGTTCTCTATACTGTAGGTCTCTCTCTCCTGAGCCTGTTCTCTATACTGTAGGTCTCTCTCCTGAGCCTGTTCTCTATACTGTAGGTCTCTCTCCTGAGCCTGTTCTCTATACTGTAGGTCTCTCTCTCCTGGGCCTGTTCTCTATACTGTAGGTCTCTCTCTCCTGAGCCTGCTCTCTATACTGTAGGTCTCTCTCTCCTGAGCCTGTTCTCTATACTGTAGGTCTCTCTCTCCTGAGCCTGTTCTCTATACTGTAGGTCTCTCTCCTGAGCCTGTTCTCTATACTGTAGGTCTCTCTCTCCTGGGCCTGTTCTCTATACTGTAGGTCTCTCTCTCCTGGGCCTGTTCTCTATACTGTAGGTCTCTCTCTCCTGGGCCTGTTCTCTATACTGTAGGTCTCTCTCTCCTGAGCCTGTTCTCTATACTGTAGGTCTCTCTCTCCTGAGCCTGTTCTCTATACTGTAGGTCTCTCTCTCCTGAGCCTGTTCTCTATACTGTAGGTCTCTCTCCTGGGCCTGTTCTCTATACTGTAGGTCTCTCTCTCCTGGGCCTGTTCTCTATACTGTAGGTCTCTCTCTCCTGGGCCTGTTCTCTATACTGTAGGTCTCTCTCTCCTGGGCCTGTTCTCTATACTGTAGGTCTCTCTCTCCTGGGCCTGTTCTCTATACTGTAGGTCTCTCTCCTGAGCCTGTTCTCTATACTGTAGGTCTCTCTCTCCTGAGCCTGTTCTCTATACTGTAGGTCTCTCTCTCCTGGGCCTGTTCTCTATACTGTAGGTCTCTCTCTCCTGAGCCTGTTCTCTATACTGTAGGTCTCTCTCTCCTGGGCCTGTTCTCTATACTGTAGGTCTCTCTCTCCTGGGCCTGTTCTCTATACTGTAGGTCTCTCTCTCCTGAGCCTGTTCTCTATACTGTAGGTCTCTCTCCTGAGCCTGTTCTCTATACTGTAGGTCTCTCTCCTGGGCCTGTTCTCTATACTGTAGGTCTCTCTCCTGGGCCTGTTCTCTATACTGTAGGTCTCTCTCTCCTGGGCCTGTTCTCTATACTGTAGGTCTCTCTCTCCTGAGCCTGTTCTCTATACTGTAGGTCTCTCTCTCCTGAGCCTGTTCTCTATACTGTAGGTCTCTCTCTCCTGAGCCTGTTCTCTATACTGTAGGTCTCTCTCTCCTGGGCCTGTTCTCTATACTGTAGGTCTCTCTCCTGGGCCTGCTCTCTATACTGTAGGTCTCTCTCTCCTGAGCCTGTTCTCTATACTGTAGGTCTCTCTCCTGAGCCTGTTCTCTATACTGTAGGTCTCTCTCCTGAGCCTGTTCTCTATACTGTAGGTCTCTCTCCTGAGCCTGTTCTCTATACTGTAGGTCTCTCTCTCCTGAGCCTGTTCTCTATACTGTAGGTCTCTCTCCTGAGCCTGTTCTCTATACTGTAGGTCTCTCTCTCCTGAGCCTGTTCTCTATACTGTAGGTCTCTCTCTCCTGGGCCTGTTCTCTATACTGTAGGTCTCTCTCTCCTGAGCCTGTTCTCTATACTGTAGGTCTCTCTCTCCTGAGCCTGTTCTCTATACTGTAGGTCTCTCTCTCCTGGGCCTGTTCTCTATACTGTAGGTCTCTCTCTCCTGAGCCTGTTCTCTATACTGTAGGTCTCTCTCTCCTGAGCCTGTTCTCTATACTGTAGGTCTCTCTCTCCTGGGCCTGTTCTCTATACTGTAGGTCTCTCTCTCCTGGGCCTGTTCTCTATACTGTAGGTCTCTCTCTCCTGGGCCTGTTCTCTATACTGTAGGTCTCTCTCTCCTGAGCCTGTTCTCTATACTGTAGGTCTCTCTCTCCTGAGCCTGTTCTCTATACTGTAGGTCTCTCTCCTGGGCCTGTTCTCTATACTGTAGGTCTCTCTCTCCTGGGCCTGTTCTCTATACTGTAGGTCTCTCTCTCCTGAGCCTGTTCTCTATACTGTAGGTCTCTCTCTCCTGAGCCTGTTCTCTATACTGTAGGTCTCTCTCTCCTGAGCCTGTTCTCTATACTGTAGGTCTCTCTCTCCTGAGCCTGTTCTCTATACTTTAGGTCTTTCTCTCCTGAGCCTGTTCTCTATACTGTAGGTCTCTCTCTCCTGAGCCTGTTCTCTATACTGTAGGTCTCTCTCTCCTGGGCCTGTTCTCTATACTGTAGGTCTCTCTCTCCTGGGCCTGTTCTCTATACTGTAGGTCTCTCTCTCCTGAGCCTGTTCTCTATACTGTAGGTCTCTCTCCTGAGCCTGTTCTCTATACTGTAGGTCTCTCTCTCCTGGGCCTGTTCTCTATACTGTAGGTCTCTCTCTCCTGAGCCTGTTCTCTATACTGTAGGTCTATCTCCTGAGCCTGTTCTCTATACTGTAGGTCTCTCTCCTGAGCCTGTTCTCTATACTGTAGGTCTCTCTCTCCTGGGCCTGTTCTCTATACTGCAGGTCTCTCTCTCCTGAGCCTGTTCTCCCTTTTTATCCTTCCTCTGGGATCTATTTTTGACTGGCCCGAAGGCAGCTGTGTCATAACGCACATTAGTCGGCAATTTCGGCATGTAAAAACAGGTGCTCTGGCGTTTCCCACCCCTTATGCCAGGTTAGGAAAATGACCTGTCTAACAGCTTGCCTGCTCTGAGGTGTTAGGGCTAGCTATATTTACAACCAAGGAAAAGCAGTTCTTAGCGGTAACCCTGTTGATAAATGGATTTTGAGAGCGGAAGAGCAAGCTATCCAGCCGTGAAGCAGTGCCTTATGGGACAAGAGAGGTGGGGTTTTTTTTTTTTTACCGTGAGCGAACATCTCTTTTTATCGATGTATTGTACATTATTTTAGCCAGATACTGTTATTATTCTGCATAAAACCCACTCCATATTGGGGTCCATATTCCCATCATGAAACAAGAAAATGAGATGATGCCGGTGATTTTCATGTGTTTTTATATAGTGTGGAAATATGAGGTTGGAATAATACTTTTTAAAATGGTCTAAATTATGATAATACCCTTTTTAGTGTAAGAGCTGTTTTGAAAACATCGCCTGAAATTCCTGCCTGTTTTGATTTGGGTGGGGTTCTGGCCTGCCTGGTGAGAAACGTTTAAAAAACAAAAATACTTTCTGTCAGAAACCGTCTCGGGGAAGCTCATCTGCGTGATCGTCGTCCTCACCAGGGTCGTGACCTGACTGCAGTTCGGCAGCTCACCTTCGATGGCTACCGGCATGCTGGAGAAGTGTGCTCTTCTCGGATTAATCCTGGTTTCAACTGGGCAGATGGCAGACGGCATCAGCGGTGATTTCCTGCATGCAAATCATAGTGGGGAAAACTTGCCCCCAAAAAATGTTTTAGATACATGCCAGCAAAGCCACAACACTAAATAATACATGTACTGCATTATAACGGTGATAAGCGGTGCCCACAAACGGTCAGGGTCTACAGTACATAAAGATGTCCCAACAGCAGAGCTTTCTTTTCAGCACCATGGAGTGAATCCTTAGCCAGGTGTAGCAGTGGTACCAACAGAGGCTTGTCTGGCAGCGAAACAGTTCATTCAGCCTCATTTACTGCCTTTTAAAAAAAATATATGGCTGACTTGCTTAAAACAAATGTGGTTTCTACTGAGAATTGAGATGTACATACTGTGGCATAAGGGAATGACGAGCGGATAAGAGGTAATCCGTAATTTTCGATTAAGACATTAATGAGCGAGCTAGGACGGACGTAATCAATATAACTTTGTTCCGCACTTTTAAAATGTACAGGGACAGAGTTCAGAACATGGGCTGTTTAGTACAGTATTCTCCCTGTACCCCAAGTCAGAACCGTAGGATAAAGGGGGCATGTAAGCTTACAATATTCAATGATGACATTTCTCTAAAACAGGTTAAAGGCTACATGTGCACCACCAAGTCAGAACAGTAGGCTAAGTTATGAGGGGGGGAAAGGGACCAAATTATTAGTGAGCCACTCACAGTTTACTACACAACAAACTTAGTATTTCTTTCTTAGCTACACTATACGTACCTCCCTGGCATATTACATCATTTATGCGGCAGTGTTACGGACACAGGTATCCTGTGTGTATTTGTTTTCTCTCCTTCTGCCCTAATCACAGGTGGCAGTCATCAGTCGCCAATCAGAAGACACACCTTTTCCCTTACCCAATCACATCCCCTTTCCCTTGGTTTAAAAGAAACCCAATCAGTTGTCTCTGGAGATAACTCTTTTTGTTTTTGCGCCTACGACTCACATTTTCCGTTATCATGTGAGTATGTATTGTTGTGGTGTATGGCTGTTTGTTTGTTGGTGGGAAAAGGGGATACCAAGCCAAGTTGCCCTTGGGCCCTACATTACCCGTAGGAAAACAGCGTCTAAATACCCTAGTTAGAACTGGGCGGTCCACCCGCTGTATTTTATTGGTTTGTTAGCTAGCTGTTCCTGATTTGTATGAGATATGTTATGGGTCTCGTTTCCGTCCCCCCCCCCTAGTTTGCAGGGTCAAAGGGGTTCGTAACAAGCAGGATACAAGACATTTTTGTGCTCACTTGAACAGGATGGTGGTGCGGCAGTCCTTGTAGGCAAATTTTGTCATCAAACTTTTTTTCATCGAAGTCTGGCATTCTCTGGATTTATGGTGCTTTCAAGACAACTGGGAACTCAGGGGGGACGGGACGGGACACGAGGTTGAATCATGACGTCATTGATCTTCAGGTCGGAGCTCTAGAAAGAGGCCTGAGTTCGTGAGTTTAGTCTTCCCCCCCCCCAGAGTTCCCACCTGTCTTGAACTCAAAAGACTGTAATCATGGCCAAGTGTGGCCTAATATCATTGGTTAATTCAAATATAAAAAATGGCATACAAAGAACATACAAAAAAAAACGAATGGATAGCATGCGATCATAGATACATTTTAGACTACACAAGCTTACAAACAATTACAATTGGCAAAGTCACAATTATCACAAGAACGGCTTCAGATCGAAGTCTATGTTGAGGCCGAAGGGAGCAAGGGTCTTTAAACTAAAGATCCAGGCAGCCTCTCGTTTTAACAATAAATTATCAAGGTCACCCCCTCTCCTATGGGAGGGTGACGTGTTCGATGCCAATATAACGCAGAGACGAAATCGAGTGGTTTGCTTCCAAAAAGTGGGCCGCAACTGGGTAAGTCGAGTTTTACCACCTAATGGTGCTACGATGCTCCGAGATGCTTTTAATTCACGCTTTGTTTTACCCACATTTTTTTTTTTCCGTTCACCTTCGTTGTTCAGGAATATCTTGGGGGTGATAAATCCGAGTGTACCAATTGGTCTCTGAGATTTCTGCCCCGCGAGAATACGACCAGGGGATGGTCCGAAAAACACATTACCGAGACTATCAACGGATCTTAGAATGTGCCGATGTTTGTGAACGATTCCCTTGTTCAGAGCGCTTTGAATAGCGAGAGGTTAAAACGCACGAATGCGTCTTTTTTTTTGCGAGACTGACCTTGGAAAAAGGTCATGTTTTGAATTATATCAATGGCAATATTAATCTGATCATTTTTGTACCCCCCCCCCCTCTCCTTGAACTTGCTCTGCGTCTCAGCCATATTTCTGTCAAAATCTGACTTTTAGTTTTTTTTTGCAAATTCTTTTGATTTGACAGAATTGGCTGTAGGTCAAACTATTTTTCAAGGCAAGTGGGTGACAACTATCAGCCCTCAACAAACTGTTACGATCAGTGGGTTTCCTGTTACGATCAGTGGGTTTCCTGTTACGATCAGTGGGTTTCCTGTTACGATCAGTGGGTTTCCTGTTACGATCAGTGGGTTTCCTGTTACGATCAGTGGGTTTCCTGTTACGATCAGTGGGTTTCCTGTTACGATCAGTGGGTTTCCTGTTACGATCAGTGGGTTTCCTGTTACGATCAGTGGGTTTCCTGTTACGATCAGTGGGTTTCCTGTTACGATCAGTGTAGAGAACATTATCTTCACACAAGATCAGAAGATCCAGAAAACTGATTTGACGTGTATCAGAGAGTAAATCTCAAATGTTCAGAACGGGAGTTAAGAAAAGCATGGAACGCCTGAAGCAGTTCTGCATCACCCCTCCACAATAATATCATCAATATACCGTCTCCAAATCATGATGTAAGGCAAGAAAACATTGTTGAGAGGATTGAAAATGGATTGTTTCTCCATGTAACCCACATACAAATCAGCATAGTTAGGGAGCCATGGGGGATCCCACAGCAGTACCCTTCGTCTGAATAAAGAAATCATGTACAAACATGAAATAGTTATGTGTGAGAACTATTTCAGCCAATGTTATAATGCAGGCACTGGAAGGTAGTTCATTAGGGTCACGTTGCAGAAGAAAATGTCCCATGGCTTCAATACCGCCCTCATGTGGAATATTTGTGTATAACGACTCCAAACATCAAAAGTAACTAACAAGGTGTTCTCAGGGAGACGATCGAGAGATTCAGTGAGGCCATACTGCTGGTGTCCTTTAGGAGGAGGGGAGCTGTTCTGAGACCATACTGCTGGTGTCCTTTAGGAGGAGGGGAGCTGTTCTGAGATCATACTGCTGGTGTCCTTTAGGAGGAGGGGAGCTGGTCTGAGACCATACTGCTGGTGTCCTTTAGGAGGAGGGGAGCTGTTCTGAGATCATACTGCTGGTGTCCTTTAGGAGGAGGGGAGCTGTTCTGAGATCATACTGCTGGTGTCCTTTAGGAGGAGGGGAGCTGTTCTGAGATCATACTGCTGGTGTCCTTTAGGAGGAGGGGAACTGTTCTGAGATCATACTGCTGGTGTCCTTTAGGAGGAGGGGAGCTGTTCTGAGATCATACTGCTGGTGTCCTTTAGGAGGAGGGGAGCTGTTCTGAGATCATACTGCTGGTGTCCTTTAGGAGGAGGGGAGCTGGTCTGAGATCATACTGCTGGTGTCCTTTAGGAGGAGGGGAGCTGTTCTGAGATCATACTGCTGGTGTCCTTTAGGAGGAGGGGAGCTGTTCTGAGATCATACTGCTGGTGTCCTTTAGGAGGAGGGGAGCTGGTCTGAGATCATACTGCTGGTGTCCTTTAGGAGGAGGGGAGCTGGTCTGAGATCATACTGCTGGTGTCCTTTAGGAGGAGGGGAGCTGTTCTGAGATCATACTGCTGGTGTCCTTTAGGAGGAGGGGAGCTGTTCTGAGGTCATACTGCTGGTGTCCTTTAGGAGGAGGGGAGCTGTTCTGAGATCATACTGCTGGTGTCCTTTAGGAGGAGGGGAGCTGTTCTGAGATCATACTGCTGGTGTCCTTTAGGAGGAGGGGAGCTGTTCTGAGATCATACTGCTGATGTCCTTTAGGAGGGGGAACTGTTCTGAGATCATACTGCTGGTGTCCTTTAGGAGGAGGGGAGCTGTTCTGAGATCATACTGCTGGTGTCCTTTAGGAGGAGGGGAGCTGTTCTGAGATCATACTGCTGGTGTCCTTTAGGAGGAGGGGAGCTGTTCTGAGATCATACTGCTGGTGTCCTTTAGGAGGGGAGCTGTTCTGAGGTCATACTGCTGGTGTCCTTTAGGAGGAGGGGAGCTGGTCTGAGATCATACTGCTGGTGTCCTTTAGGAGGAGGGGAGCTGTTCTGAGATCATACTGCTGGTGTCCTTTAGGAGGAGGGGAGCTGTTCTGAGGTCATACTGCTGGTGTCCTTTAGGAGGAGGGGAGCTGTTCTGAGATCATACTGCTGGTGTCCTTTAGGAGGAGGGGAGCTGTTCTGAGATCATACTGCTGGTGTCCTTTAGGAGGGGAGCTGTTCTGAGATCATACTGCTGGTGTCCTTTAGGAGGAGGGGAGCTGTTCTGAGGTCATACTGCTGGTGTCCTTTAGGAGGAGGGGAGCTGTTCTGAGATCATACTGCTGGTGTCCTTTAGGAGGAGGGGAGCTGTTCTGAGATCATACTGCTGGTGTCCTTTAGGAGGAAGGGAGCTGTTCTGAGATCATACTGCTGGTGTCCTTTAGGAGGAGGGGAGCTGGTCTGAGATCATACTGCTGGTGTCCTTTAGGAGGAGGGGAGCTGTTCTGAGATCATACTGCTGGTGTCCTTTAGGAGGAGGGGAGCTGTTCTGAGATCATACTGCTGGTGTCCTTTAGGAGGAGGGGAGCTGTTCTGAGATCATACTGCTGGTGTCCTTTAGGAGGAGGGGAGCTGTTCTGAGACCATACTGCTGGTGTCCTTTAGGAGGGGAGCTGTTCTGAGATCATACTGCTGGTGTCCTTTAGGAGGAGGGGAGCTGTTCTGAGATCATACTGCTGGTGTCCTTTAGGAGGAGGGGAGCTGTTCTGAGACCATACTGCTGGTGTCCTTTAGGAGGAGGGGAGCTGTTCTGAGACCATACTGCTGGTGTCCTTTAGGAGGAGTGGAGCTGGTCTGAGATCATACTGCTGGTGTCCTTTAGGAGGAGGGGAGCTGTTCTGAGATCATACTGCTGGTGTCCTTTAGGAGGAGGGGAGCTGTTCTGAGATCATACTGCTGGTGTCCTTTAGGAGGAGGGGAGCTGTTCTGAGATCATACTGCTGGTGTCCTTTAGGAGGAGGGGAGCTGTTCTGAGATCATACTGCTGGTGTCCTTTAGGAGGAGGGGAGCTGTTCTGAGATCATACTGCTGGTGTCCTTTAGGAGGAGGGGAGCTGTTCTGAGATCATACTGCTGGTGTCCTTTAGGAGGGGAGCTGTTCTGAGATCATACTGCTGGTGTCCTTTAGGAGGAGGAGCTGTTCTAAGATCATACTGCTGGTGTCCTTTAGGAGGAGGGGAGCTGTTCTGAGATCATACTGCTGGTGTCCTTTAGGAGTGGAGCTGTTCTGAGATCATACTGCTGGTGTCCTTTAGGAGGAGGGGAGCTGTTCTGAGATCATACTGCTGGTGTCCTTTAGGAGGAGGGGAGCTGTTCTGAGATCATACTGCTGGTGTCCTTTAGGAGGAGGGGAGCTGTTCTGAGATCATACTGCTGGTGTCCTTTAGGAGGAGGGGAGCTGTTCTGAGATCATACTGCTGGTGTCCTTTAGGAGGAGGGGAGCTGTTCTGAGATCATACTGCTGGTGTCCTTTAGGAGGAGGGGAGCTGGTCTGAGACCATACTGCTGGTGTCCTTTAGGAGGAGGGGAGCTGTTCTGAGATCATACTGCTGGTGTCCTTTAGGAGGAGGGGAGCTGTTCTGAGATCATACTGCTGGTGTCCTTTAGGAGGAGGGGAGCTGTTCTGAGATCATACTGCTGGTGTCCTTTAGGAGGAGGGGAGCTGGTCTGAGATCATACTGCTTGTGTCCTTTAGGAGGAGGGGAGCTGTTCTGAGATCATACTGCTGGTGTCCTTTAGGAGGAGGGGAGCTGTTCTGAGATCATACTGCTGGTGTCCTTTAGGAGGAGGGGAGCTGTTCTGAGATCATACTGCTGGTGTCCTTTAGGAGGAGTGGAGCTGGTCTGAGATCATACTGCTGGTGTCCTTTAGGAGGAGGGGAGCTGGTCTGAGACCATACTGCTGGTGTCCTTTAGGAGGAGGGGAGCTGTTCTGAGATCATACTGCTGGTGTCCTTTAGGAGGAGGGGAGCTGTTCTGAGATCATACTGCTGGTGTCCTTTAGGAGGAGGGGAGCTGTTCTGAGATCATACTGCTGGTGTCATTTAGGAGGAGGGGAGCTGTTCTGAGATAACTGCTGGTGTCCTTTAGGAGGAGGGGAGCTGTTCTGAGATCATACTGCTGGTGTCCTTTAGGAGGAGGGGAGCTGGTCTGAGATCATACTGCTGGTGTCCTTTAGGAGGAGGGGAGCTGTTCTGAGATCATACTGCTGGTGTCCTTTAGGAGGAGGGGAGCTGGTCTGAGATCATACTGCTGGTGTCCTTTAGGAGGAGGGGAGCTGTTCTGAGATCATACTGCTGGTGTCCTTTAGGAGGAGGGGAGCTGTTCTGAGATCATACTGCTGGTGTCCTTTAGGAGGAGGGGAGCTGGTCTGAGATCATACTGCTGGTGTCCTTTAGGAGGAGGGGAGCTGTTCTGAGATCATACTGCTGGTGTCCTTTAGGAGGAGGGGAGCTGTTCTGAGATCATACTGCTGGTGTCCTTTAGGAGGAGGGGAGCTGTTCTGAGATCATACTGCTGGTGTCCTTTAGGAGGAGGGGAGCTGTTCTGAGATCATACTGCTGGTGTCCTTTAGGAGGAGGGGAGCTGTTCTGAGATATCTGCTGGTGTCCTTTAGGAGGAGGGGAGCTGTTCTGAGATCATACTGCTGGTGTCCTTTAGGAGGAGTGGAGCTGTTCTGAGATCATACTGCTGGTGTCCTTTAGGAGGAGGGGAGCTGTTCTGAGATCATACTGCTGGTGTCCTTTAGGAGGAGGGGAGCTGTTCTGAGATCATACTGCTGGTGTCCTTTAGGAGGAGGGGAGCTGTTCTGAGATCATACTGCTGGTGTCCTTTAGGAGGAGGGGAGCTGTTCTGAGACCATACTGCTGGTGTCCTTTAGGAGGAGGGGAGCTGTTCTGAGATCATACTGCTGGTGTCCTTTAGGAGGAGGGGAGCTGTTCTGAGATCATACTGCTGGTGTCCTTTAGGAGGAGGGGAGCTGGTCTGCGAGTGGTCTAATAAAAAAGTCAACACAAGTAGATAGAGGGGCCGTTAAGCACCTCCTCTATCCCCCACCCCCTCTATCCCCCACCTCCTCTATCCCCCACCCCTCTTTTTCTCAGTCTCCCCTCTCCCCCTTCTCTAACCAGGTCAGGCCACATCTCTCTCTGTGCCATCTCTCTCTCTCTTTCTTTCTCTCTTTCTTTCTTTCTCTCTTTCTTTCTCTCTTTCTTTCTTTCTCTCTTTCTTTCTTTCTTTCTTTCTCTCTCTCTCTCTCTCTCTCTCTCTCTCTCTCTCTCTCTCTCTCTCTCTCTCTCTCTCTCTCTCTCTCTCTCTCTCTCTCTCTCTCTCTCTCTCTCTCTCTCTCTCTCTCTCTCTCTCTCTCTCTCTCTCTCTCACCTTCCCCTCGCTCTCTCTCACCTTCCCCCAGGACTGTACATACAGGCTCACATTCCTCCTGACAGAACAGGTTCTAACACGTCCTCGTCATCAGACTAACTACACCCCCACCGTTTACGGCAAACTAGCTCCGCCCCCGCCGTTTACAGCAAACTAGCTCTATATATAGTGCACTACTGTTGACCAGGGTCCATAGGGTGTATAGGTGTAGGAAATAGGGTGCCATTTGGGACGCAGCCAATCAGACACAGAAGATAACATTACTCCTGGTAGGTGATATAGATGTGTACAAAGTTTTCACTTTGTCATTATGGGGTATTGAATGTAGATTGATGAGTGAATATATATATTTTTTTTAAATCCGTTTTAGAATCATGCTGTAACGTAACAAAATGTAGAAAAAGTGAAGGGGGTAGAATACTTTCCGAATGCACTTTATGTTATAGACTCAAAGATATCACCATTTCTGGTAGGTGATGCAGTACCAGTCAAACGTTTGGACACACCTACCCATTCCAGGGTTTTTCTTTTATTTGTACTATTTTCTACATTGTTGAATAATATTGAAGACATCTAAACAATGAAATGAAATAACACAATATGGAATCAGGTAGTAACCCCCAAAAAAGTGTTAAACAAATCAAAATATATTTTAGATTCATCAAAGTAGCCACCTTTTTTTTCCTTGACAGCTTTGCACACTCTTGGCATCCTCTCAACCAGCTTCATGAGGTAGTCACCTGGAATGCATTTCAATTAACAGGTGTGCCTTGTTAAAAGTTAATTTGTGGAATTTCTTTCCTTCTTAATGCGTCTGAGCCAATCAGTTGTGTTGTGACATGGTAGGGGTGGTATACAGAAGATAGCCCTATTTGGTAAAAGACCAAGTCCATATTATGGCAAGAACAGCTCCAATAAGCAAAGAGAAACCCAGAAAATTTCAAAAACTTTTAGTTTCTACAAGTGCAGTTACAAGAACCTTCAAGCGCTATGATGAAACTGCCTCTCATGAGGACCGCCACAGGAAAGGAAGACCCAGAGTTACCTCTGCTGCAGAGAATAAGTTCATTAAAGTTAACTGCACCTCAGATTGCAGCCCAAATAAATGCTTCACAGAGTTCAAGTAACAGACACATCTCAACATCAACTGTTCAGACGAGACTGCATGAATCAGGCCTTCATGGTCAAATTGCTGCAAAGAAACCACTACTAAAGGACATCAATAAGAAGAAGAGACTTGCTTGGGCCAAGAAACACGAGCAGTGGACATTAGACCGGTGTAAATCTGTCCTTTTGGTGTGATGATTCCAAATTTGATATTTTTGGTTCCAACCGCCGTGTCTTTGTGAGTCGCTAAGTAGATGAACGGATGATCTCCGCATGTGTGGTTCCCACCGTGAAGCATGGAGGAGGAGGTGTGATGGTGCTTTGCTGGTGACACTGTCTGTGATTTATTTAGAATTCAAGGCGCGCTTAACCAGCATGGCTACCACAGCATTCTGCAGCCCCAATTCCATCTTGTTTGCGCTTAGTGGGACTATCATTTGTTTTTCAACAGGACAATGACCCAACACCCCTCCAGGCTGTGTAAGGGCTATTTGACCAAGAAGGAGAGTGGAGTGCTGCATCAGATGACCTGGCCTCCACAATCACTCAACCTCCACCCAATTGGGATGAGTTGGACCGCAGAGAGTTGAAGGAAAAGCAGCCAACAAGTGCTCAGCATATGTGGGAACTCCTTCAAGACTGTTGGAAAAGCATTCCAGGTGAAGCTGGTTGAGAGAATGCCACAAGTGTGCAAAGCTGTCATCAAGGCAAAAGCTGGCTACTTTGAAAAATCTAAAATCTATTTTGATTTGTTTAATCCATCCACATCCACTTCAGGTGCTTCAGGTGAAATATGAACGCACTGCCAGCACACTGACGGTGTAAAGTAAGGCGTCGTGTGGGCGAGGGGTTTGCTGATGTCAATGTTGTGAACAGAGTGCCTCGTGGTGGTGGTGTTATGGTTTGGACAGGGCTACAGACAACAAACACAATTGCATGTTATCGATGGTAATTTGAATGCACAGAGATACTGTGATGAGATCCTGAGGCCCCATTGTCGTGCCTTTCATCCTCCTCCATCACCTCATGTTTCAGCATGACGATGCACGGCCCCATGTCACAAGGATCTGTACACAATTCCTGGAAGCTGAAAATGCCCCAGTTCTTCAATGGCCTGCATACTCACCAGACATGTCACCCATTGAGCATGTTTGGGATGCTCTGGATCGACGTGTAAAACAGTGTGTTCTAGTTCCAATATCCAGCAACTTCTCACAGCCATTGAAGTGGAGTGGGACAACATTCCACAGGCCACAGCCAACAGCCTGATCAACTCTATGTGAAGGAGAAGTGTCGCGCTGCATCAGGCAAATGGTGGTCACACCAGATACTGACTAGTTTTCTGATCCACGTCCCCTACCTTTTTATTTAAGGTATCAGTGACCAACAGATACATATCTGTATTCCCAGTCATGATATTCATAGATTAGGGCCTAAAGAATATATTTTCAATTGACTGATTTCCTCTTTTATAAAACCTTTTGAAAATGTTGCATGTTGTGTTTTTATATTCTTTTGTTCAGTGTACATAGTCAGGTAACTTGTATGACTTTATTAGCATTGTGATAAGTTAGTGTTTATAAATTGTGTTGCATTGAGCCTTCTAGTGTTCTTACCAATTTAATATACCTGTTTTTACAGGAAACTGGCCTAGCCTCGGGCTACGTTTGCCGTCAGAAGGAAACAGGAAGCTGACGGGTGTGTACCGCTGCAATCCAACCTCCCTGTTTTTCTACCTGCTTTTTCTTTCCCGACCAAAAAGCGCTGGATACACCTATCCTCGTCCTTCTCCTGTCTACTTTCTTCACAGCAGTGTAAAATGGTGAGTACTGGATGTTTTTTTTTTGTTGCATCGATGGCGCTTCCTAAGCCAACATATTCTCAGTATTACTATATATTGTAGGGTTAGAGGTTAGGAAAATATGTCTTATGTTATGAAACTGAGAGAAACGGTTTTAAAAATAACTTATCAAATGGATAGTATAACTCTCTCTCTCCAGTCCAATATTTACCACACTGATAATTGTAAACCTCAGTGGGAATATATCCTGAATCTTTGGCTCTTTTGGCATTCACAACGTCCACAGTTACTTTCGCCATCTTCATTAAAGAGCAAACGTTTTTGTTGCGTACTCTTGCCATTCGGATGAAAGTTTTTTTTGTCTTACAATATGTTTTGGATTCTTCTGTAAGTAAGGAATATAAAAAGTTTAGGGGGCATTCGAACTGCCAAAAAAGTAGTGCACTATATAGGGAATAGGGTTCTATGTGCCCTGGTTTAAAGTAGTGCACTATATAGGGAATAGGGTTCTATGTGACCTGGTCTAAAGTAGTGCACTACATAGGGAATAGGGTTCTATGTGCCCTGGTCTAAAGTAGTGCACGACATAAGGAATAGGGTTCTATGTGCCTCGGGCTAAAGTAGTGCACTATATAGGGAATAGGGTTCTATGTGCCCTGGTCTAAAGTAGTGCACTACATAGGGAATAGGGTGACATTAGTTATACAACCAGCGCCCTCCTGAGTGTTTTGGCATCACCAGGGCGGTTCTACGACTAGTGCTGACTTGTTCCTTACTGTCTCCAGGAATGTGGCCGACAGAGGCCTAGACCACTCACAAGGAAACTATGTATGCCAAGAGAGAGACTAAGAAAAGTTACTGAGAAAGATCAGGGCCTGTATTCACAAAGATCAGGGCCTGTATTCACAAAGATCAGGGCCTGTATTCACAAAGATCAGGGCCTGTATTCACAAAGATCAGGGCCTGTATTCACAAAGATCAGGGCCTGTATTCACAAAGCGTGCTGATTGGCCTTTTAGTTCATCAATGTGTTGACCCGGGGACCCGATCCAAGATCAGCTCACCTACGCTGAGACTCTTTGTTAACATGGGACCAATAATAGTTTCTCTCTCTATACGCCATGTATTTCTCTCTATACTCCAATCATCTCTCTCTCTCTCTCACTATACTCCATGTACAGTTGAAGTCGGAAGTTTACGTACACTTAGGTTTGAGTCATTAAAACTTGTTTTTCAACCGCTCCACAAATTTCTTGTTAACAAACTATAGTTTTGGCAAGTCGGTTAGGACATCTACTTTGTGCATGACACAAGTCATTTTTCCAACAATTGTTTACAGACAGATTATTTCACTTATAATTCACTGTGTCACAATTCCAGTGGGGCAGAAGTTTAGGGCGCCTTTTTTCTCAATTTCCGCCTGACTGACGTGCCCAGGGTAGACTGCCTGTTGTTCAGGCCCTGAAGCCAGGATATGCATACAATTGGTACCATTGGATAGAAAACACTTAGAAGTTTGTAGAAATGTTAAAATGATGTAGGAGACTATAACACAATAGATATGGTAGAAGAAAAAGCAACCAGAAATGTTTCTTTTTTGAGAGGCCATGCTCTTACAATGGAAAGTATAGGGGCATTCTGAATTCTAGCTCCCAGGATGCAATTCCTATGGCTTCCACAGGGTGTCAGCAGTCTATGTTCAAGGTTTCAGGCTTGTAACTTCCAAAACGAATTAGAAATCTGAGTTTTTGTACAGGGACACAGTCTTGGAAATTTGTGTTTGGGCACGCGATGAAGACAAGATGCACCTGCTAAAATCAGTTTTCTATTGAACATATTTCTTTCTGTAAGAAATATTATAGTTTGATTACATTTTAGGGTGTCTGAGGAGTGAATAGAAACGTATTTTTACTTGTTGAAACAAAGTTTAGCGGTAGATGTTCGGATTCCTTTCTCTGCAAGTTGAACGAGTGGATTAATCAAATCAATGGCGCCAACTAAACTGACTTTATCTAACAAAACGACACTACATGTTATAGCTGGGACCCTTTGGATGACGAAACAAAGGAATATTTTCAAAAAGTAAGTAAATGTTTAATTGCTTTTTGTGAATTTATGAAACCTGTGCAGGTGGAAAAATATTTTGATGTGTGGCGTCCTCAAACAGTCGCATGGCATGCTTTCGCTGTAATAGCTACTGTAAATCGGTCAGTGCAGTTAGATTAACAAGAATTTAAGCTTTCAGCCGATATAAGACACTTATATGTACCTAAATGTGTAATATCCATCATTTTTATGATTATTTATTTGAATTGCCGCGCCCTCCAGTTTCACCGGAAGTTGTCCCGCTAGCAGGACGTCTAGCCTTTCAAACAGCTTGGAAAGTTCCAGATAATTATGTCATGGCTTTAGAAGCTTCTGATAGGCAAATTGACATCATTTGAGTCAATTGGAGGTGTACCTGTGGATGTTTTTCAAGGCCTACCTTTAAACTCAGTGCCTCTTTGCTTGACATCATGGGAAAATAAAAATAAATCAGCCAAGACCTCAGAAAGAAATTGTGGACCTCCACAAGTCTGGTTCATCCTTGGGAGCAATTTCCAAACGCCTGAAGGTACCACGTTCATCTGTACAAACAATAGTACGCAAGTATAAACACCATGGGACCACGCAGCCGTCATACCGCTCAGGAAGGAGACGCGTTCTGTCTCCTAGAGATGAATGTACTTTGGTGCGAAAAGTGCAAATCAATCCCAGATCAACAGCAAAGGACCTTGTGAAGATGCTGGAGGAAACGGGTACAAAAGTATCTACATCCACAGTAAAACAAGTCCTATATCGACATAACCTGAAAGGCCGCTCAGCAAGGAAGAAGCCACTGCTCCAAAACCGCCATAAAAAAAAAAGCCAGACTACGGTTTGCAACTGCACATGGGGACAAAGATTGGACTTTTTGGAGAAATGTCCTCTGGTCTGATGAAACAAAAATGAATTTAAATCTATAACGTTATAACATTATACCTTTTTTAGAGCTTTTACCATCTTCATTCTGGAAAATTGTTTATACAACAGTTTCAGCTGACAAACTTGTTTGGGAAATGTTTATCTTTTCCCCCTAGGCTATGTCTGCCCCATGTGGGTGCAGCTTCCTCAGCTAAATGCATTCAGGTCAGTCCTGTCCAGGTGAGAGAGACGGCCTCTGGTTTTCAGGTCAGTCCTGTTCAGGATTGAGAGACTGCCTCTGTTTTCAGGTCAGTCCTGTTCAGGTGAGTCTTTCTAGGGCTACGTAGAGCTAATAGGGCTACGTAGAGCTAATAGGGCTACGTAGAGCTAATAGGGCTACGTAGAGCTAATAGGGCTACGTAGAGCTAATAGGGCTACGTAGAGCTAATAGGGCTACGTAAGGCTATGCCTTGATATGGAGTGATATTAAAGCCTGCAAAAAATGTAATCTGAATTTAACAATTTGACTTTAATCAATCACCTGGCAATGAATGAACTATCACATAAATGATGAGATCGTCAAACGCTGAGTGTTTTTGATGTGACTAAGCTGAAACTGCCGTTGCGGCCTTTACCCAGACCACCCATATAAATACTATAACTGCTTTTACTTCCCGCTTTGCTTTGGTGCACTCAAAATGGCTGCCAGTCCATTATGGCATCATTGACTTGAATAGGGAAGCCTGTTCTACTCATTCTAGTCCTGTGTGATAACCTGACCCTTAACCCCAGCTGGCCGACTCTCATCTTGAACCCAACGGGCTCTAACTGTTCTCTTCCCACATTGATGAGCTGCGCCACAACTTGTGTCATTGGTGACTTGGACTATTTGCACTTAGACTGGATGGGCTACTATGGTAAGCAGAATATTAGCAGCACTGGGTTTGCAGAGCAGTGAGGGTTCTGTTGACTAGCTCGCAGTGGGAAGGACTTGCCTCAGCAGTCAGATGGTGATCTGCAGAGCAATAAGTTCAGTGCCGTAGCAGCATAGAATGTCAGTATTATTGTGTGTGTGTGTGTGTGTGTGTGTGTGTGTGTGTGTGTGTGTGTGTGTGTGTGTGGGGGGGCGATAGACAGAACTTTAAGTGACATTCATTTGACAGAGGTCATGAACTGCCCATATTGATCAGCACGGCAATTGATAAAACGGGACCATGTTTTCAAAACAAGTGTTTCTGAGCTTATGTCAGTACTACACCGGTAAGTTTAACGGTTTTAGAAATCAGGGATGGAGACAGGCTCTATAGACCTCTATACATGAGTGGCTGTGTTGACACCCCTGGTGATGGACACCTACTGACCCCCCCCAAAAAAAAATATATTTTGCTCTCAATGACTTGGATTACAGGCAGGCACCACATTACAACAACACTAAACAGCTCCATCAAGCATGGTCTTGTAAGTATAAAAGCAAAGCTTTATTTTCAAATAATAAAAACAGCTGGAAAAGGTAATGGGATGGGATCGGTGTTGTGAGTGAGGAATCCAATACTTTATCTTGTATGCAGAACAAAGAAAAATCACATTGTGGAAGCACCTCCTCTAAGAGTTTAAATGAGGCAGTTTTGAGAAGGTTTGAATCCTAAGCAACCTGCCTACACATTGTTTGAAGTGCAATAGACCAACATAGTTACTGTAGTAGGTCAAAGCTGTGTGCTAGACAACCTTGGCGGGTGGAATAGGCATTGTGGTACTTATGTGAATTTCCTTTATTCTTCGGGTCCAGACCAATGCCTACTTCTCACTTAACAGTTTTTTTTATTTATTTTTAATATACTGTACATTGGTAGTGCAGTAAGGTAACATAACTATTGCATTGGTCTGGTAAACTGGTAAGTGTTGAGCAGTGAGCCCAGGGTTAATCTATTGGAGCGGATAGTCTTATCTGGGCAAAGTGAATATAACGGTACATACATCCACATGGTGCTGTGGTGAATACAAGGCTGGGACTGGCCATTGCCCTAATTAGGGGCTCCCGAGTGGCACTGCAGCAGTCTAAGGCACTCCATCTGCAGTGCTAGAGGTGTCACTACAGACCCTGGTTTGATTCCGGGCTGTATCATAACTGCCCGTGATTGGGAGTCCCATTGGGTGGCGCACAGTTGGCCCAGCGTCATCCTGATTTGGGTTTGGCCGTCCATTGTAAATAAGAATTTGTTCTTAAATGACTTGCCTAGTTAAATAAAGGTTAAATAAAATAATTGAAAGACTCCAGATTAGCACATGAATAAAGACAGGGCTTTTTTTCTCCTCTGTATGTAAATAGCTATAACGTTAGTCAATGTTGCTAGCTAGCCAATTTTAGCATCAAACATAAGCTAGCTAGCTAAGTAACTCGGCTAGCAAGGTCACAATCAGATAGCAAACTAGCCAACTTAACAGCATTTACCATTTAGCTAGCTAGCTAGCTAGCTAGCAATAGCCAAGTTCTAGCTGGATAGCTAGCTAACGTTAGCAAACCATCAAACCATTAGCAAGCTAGCCAAGTAACATTAACTAGCTAGGCTAACTAGTTAGCTTGCATTATTGTCCTCGTTGATGTTCACGTTACACAACTAAAACTACTTAATGTTACTTACTTGAGCAAACATTTACATTCAAATCAGGTGCATGAACAGATGAGAACAAAAAAAACGAGAAATGTTCAAAAGCATTGGTTTGAAAAAAATAAAGAAAATAGCTAGCTAAGCTATGGAGTAGGGACATCCCAAGGATTCAGGATTGCACGGACCCTAGTCTCTCCATGCATAATTCAAAAATCCAGGCTAGTGAATTGGTGCTCCATCTATCTATATCAACTGAATGGGTACCGTGTATTGTTCGGTATTTCAAAAGGTTCCGTGGTGATAAATATAAATACTGTTCCAATGACTGTATATATGAAGATAAATACAAACAATTAAACTGGTCTAGGTGTTACGTTTTCTTTTCCAGAAGTTACTGGAAAACCTATCGAGTATTAAACAGGTTTGAAGACTAGTTGGTGGATGGGAACAATGATAACATCCCTGTTGAGGCTTTTCGGCTTCTTCTGTGTTTTTTTTTAAGAGGTGCCGCTGTACATAGTGATCAACACTTCTTCAAGTGGGTGAGACGATTTAGAGAGTGGCATTTATTGCTATAAAGGGACAACAAAACAGCTTACAGCCTCTGGCTGGCTGTGGTTAGCTGTGAAGTGGTATGCCGATTTTGAGATTAGAGAAACTCCTTGCAACTGTCTTTTCAAATTAACTCATGACTAGATGGCCTGCCAAGGGCTTATACCGGTCCTATGAGTTCAGGCTACCCACCAGAGATGCAAGTCGCATCTTGAATGGCAAACTCTGCTCACCCGCCAGGTAGGAATTTATAGCCTTGGGCATAGGGAAAGCGGAAAATAGCAAGCGGGAGGACATTGTTGCTGGGCAGATTTCTTCTACCAAATCCTGGCACGAATCTAACAGATGAGCTACAAGCAAAGCAAAAAAACAGCAGTAACCAAAATACCAAATATGTTAACAACAAAAAAACTGAATCATTTGTTTTTGCTTTGTGCACATAAACCAATATTAATGTGGTATATTTTGTTTAAACTCAGACCCAGTGACTCAGACTTGAGCACTTGGACTTCAGCCATAGGGACTTGACTCGGATTCGAGCACAGGAGACTTGGGACTAGACTCAGACTCAAGGTTTAGTGACTCGACTACAACAGTGGCTTGTTAATTCCTAAAAATCAAAATAACTTCACATATCTTCATTGTAAAGGGTTTAAACACTGTTTACCATGCTTGTTCAATGAACTATAAACAATTAATGAACATGCACCTGTGGAACGGCCGTTAAGACACCAACAGCTTACAGACGGTAGGCAATTAAGGTCACAGTTATGAAAACTTAGGACACTAAAGAGGCCTTTCTACTGACTCTGAAAAACACCAAAAGAAAGATGCCCAGGGTCCCTGCTCATCTGCGTGAACGTGCCTTAGGCATGCTGCAAGGAGGCATGAGGACTGCAGATGTGGCCAGGGCAATAAATTGCAATGTCCGTACTGTGAGACGCCTAAGACATCTGAACATCACACCTGCGGGACAGGTACAGGATGGCAACAACAACTGCCCGAGTTACACCAGGAACGCACAATCCCTCCATCAGTGCTCAGACTGTCCGCAATAGGCTGAGAGAGGCTGGACTGAGGGCTTGTAGGCCTGTTGTAAGGCAGGTCCTCACCAGACATCACCGGCAACAACGTCACCTATGGGCACAAACCCAACGTCGCTGGACCAGCCAGGACTGGCAAAAAGTGCTCTTCACTGACGAGTCGCGGTTTTGTCTCACCAGGGGCGATGGTCGGATTCGCTTTTATCGTCGAAGGAATGAGCGTTACACCGAGGCCTGTACTCTGGAGCGGGATCGATTTGGAGGTGGAGGGTCCGTCATGGTCTGGGGCGGTGTGTCACAGCATCATCGGACTGAGCTTGTTGTCATTGCAGGCAATCTCAACGCTGTGCGTTACAGGGAAGACATCCTCCTCCCTCATGTGGTACCCTTCCTGCAGGCTCATCCTGACGTGACCCTCCAGCATGACAATGCCACCAGCCATACTGCTCGTTCTGTGCGTGATTTCCTGCAAGACAGGAATATCAGTGTTCTGCCATGACCAGCGAAGAGCTCGGATCTCGGATCTCAATCCCATTGAGCACGTCTGGGACCTGTTTGATCGGAGGGTGAGGGCCATTTCCCCCCCCCCCCCCAGACGGTTGCAGGTGCCTTGGTGGAAGAGTGGGGTAACATCTCTGAGCAAGAACTGGCAAATCTGTTGCAGTCCATTAGGAGGAGATGCACTGCAGTACTTAATGCAGCTGGTGGCCACACCAGATACTGACTGTTACTTTTGATTTTGACCCCCCCCTTTGTTCAGGGACACAACATTCCATTTCTGTCAGTCACATGTCTGTGGAACTTGTTCAGTTTATGTCTCAGTTGTTGAATCTTGTTCATACAAATATTTACTCATGTTAAGTTTGCTGAAAATAAACGCAGTCGACAGTGAGAGGACGTTTCTTTACATATCATTTATGCTGTTTTGCGAACGATTCGTTCTTTTTTGAATGACTTTTATTTTTTTTTTACTGATTCGAGAGTCATGATTTTCTGAGTGACCCGTTCATTTTAGTCGTTAGTTTGACCTGCTAGTGCTGGCCGCAAATGAGTCCTACAGTAGGATTAATACATTAATCCTCTGGCTCAGCGGCTCCTCCGACCATCAACTGCATACAGGGAAATCGATCATGAGCACAGAGACGAAACATGTTTAGAACTGTTCATTGATCATCGCATGGTGCAAAAAAATTAATGAAATGAATTGATTATTGAATGTTATGATGGACACCGCTTTGTAGAACTAAAACAGAAACTCAGACTCGCTGCTCAACAAACTTGAACCCGAGAGCGAATCGTTTTTAGGGGGGGGGGGGGCTGTAGTTCCTCAAACGACTGTACTTATCACCCTCGTGGCAGTCGAGCAAAGAGTCGTTCAGAATCTAGTCGGCTGTGGCCACAACTAGACCTCGTTTAAAATGTTTAAAGAAATAATCGTATTTGTATGCCTAGCGATCAACACATGTACATTTGTTTTTT
This sequence comes from Salmo salar, assembly GCF_905237065.1. Lineage (NCBI taxonomy): Eukaryota > Metazoa > Chordata > Actinopteri > Salmoniformes > Salmonidae > Salmo > Salmo salar. The sequence goes on from NC_059469.1 coordinate 39,152,909, forward strand.
TTTAAAGCATATTTTTTACAAGTCTCAGTCACAAATGACGGCTCCAATAAGCCTCCTAAACGACCATGTAAACAAGAGGCTTGTAGAATCATGACTCTCCAGTTTTCAGTTAATCTTTCACCGTTAGGCATTACTGACTCAAAATGAACAAAATGAGTCAAAGATCAGAGTCAGTTAAAAGAGCTGAACTTCCCATCAATAGTCAGGAGTTTTTTTTGGGTGTTCCAAAGATTATGGTCACTTGCACAAAAAAAATATGAAAATAGCTAATTACACACACACACACATTGCCAAACTTGTCAGTCGTTCACTTACTGTAAATGGTAAGGAAGCACAAAGATCCGGCGGATGGAATTCTTTGCAGTTTGGTTGTTTTCAGGAATACATTTCACCCGCACAATTGGGCAACCACATAGCAGGCTCACTTGCCCGACTGCTGAGTTCAGTTGCCCCGGTCAACCCTTTTTAATGTCAATCCCTGCATGTAAATACATCTGTAAGGTTACAAGGTCCTAATTTGGAAATTAAGATTTCCTGCTGTTCAAACAATGGTTATTTCAATTACTTTATATTCTAATTGATTCTTCAAGATTATATATTTCTAAGGAGCTTAGTACAACTGTCTGACCACAAGGTTGGATTCTTCTTCTTCTCTCCTTTTTGACCGTTGAATTCTTCTAATTCTTCTTCTCTCCTTTGTGACCATTGTATTCTTCTAATTCTTCTTCTCTCCTTTGTGACCATTGTATTCTTCTTCTCTCCTTTGTGACCATTGTATTCTTCTTCTCTCCTTTGTGACCAGGCCTCTGGAATAGCGGTTCATGATGACGTCGTCCTCACGTTTGACAAGATCAGAGTTCGCCTCCAGGGGGCTGACAAGCAGGAGCAGCTGAAGCTGGTGCTCTTCAAGATCAGCGACGACGGGAAATGTATCATCGTGGACGAGGACAAATGCCTGAAGGTCAGAAGCTGCATATATAATAGTATATAATTATCAGTTAATAATATAGGACATTTAGCAGACACTTTTATCCAAAGTCCTCTTATCCTGGTGTTGCAAGCGCCATTCTGTACCAACTGAGATTCAGAGGACCAAGTATTTAGGCATTTTTAAGCCCTTTTTCAATTCCTATTTCCTCGATTCCTTGCATCCTCTCTCCTCGCTTCGTTCTCAAAATGAATTGGAGAACAAGGTCCAAGGGGAGGGACCTCCCCTCCACCCTCATATTACTGAGATGGAGTCAAGGAGGTAGGATGCGAGGAATCGCAGAAAGAATTTTGGGGCTACATCCTAAATCTCATTAAAAAAATCTCCGGTCAAAAGTAGTGAACTATATAGGAAAGGGGGGGGGACCTAGTCAGTTGTACAACTAAATGCATTCAACTGAAATGTGTCTTCCGCATTTAACCCAACCCCTTCTGAATCAGAGAGGTGCAGAGGGCTGCCTTAATCAACACATCCACGTCTTCGGCGCCCGGGGAACAGGGGGTTAACTGCCTTGCTCAGGGGCAGAACGACAGGTTTTGACCTTGTCAGCTCGGGGGATTCGATCCAGCAACCTTGGGGTTACTGGCCCAGCGCTCCTACCCACCAGGCTACCTGCCGCCCCCCCCCCGTAGGAAATAGGGTGACATTTTGTAAGCAATCGGAGAGTTCGGGCAACTTGTAGAATGGGCGCCATGTTAGCGCCTTGCCTTTTTTTTAAGCATTAATTTTATCCAATGATGGCAAGTAATAGCTACTTTGTTCTAATCCTAGACATTCAGTTACACGTAGCGTTGTTTAAAAATCAGAACATTCTGTATAATGTAATTGGGAGCTAACGTGACTGCCATATAATTATGTAGTGTCATGTTAATGTATCAAAATGCAGAAACCGCAATGTCCAAACTTTCTTACTATTATAACTGGGGTTAGGGTTAGTAACGTGAACATCTGGGGAAAAAAGCTCTATATAATTTATCAATTAATCAATTACCAATCAATTAAGGTCAAGGACCTGAACGGGGAGGAGGACGTATTCAGGAAGATCGTTAACATGATGCCGACGGATGACTGCCGCTATGCCCTGTATGACTGTTCCTGGGAGAGCAAGGACAGCCCCAAAGAGGACCTGGTCTTCATCATGTGGTAGGTTGGACCGTAGAGTTAGAATAACTAGACTTGTAATAACTAACACTAACCCTTAGGACCTGGTCTTCCTCATGTGGTAGGTTGGCTAAAAAGTGAGAATAACATATAGGTTAAAAGAGTTTGAATAAATAGATTACAATAATTAACCCAGTACGACTTGTTCCTGGGAGAGCAAGGAAGGTGGACTATAGATCATAGTAGGTAGGTTGGACCATAGAGTTAGAATTACATGAATAACGTTACCATGGCAGCCATATTGAATGGAGTGTGTGTGTGTGTAGAGAGAGGATTTGTTATTAATTGACTCAAGGCAAAATGTTTGTAACACTTTCTAAATGTAGTATTCTTCTGTTTATTAATTACAGGGCTCCAGAACACTCAACTATCAAAAAGAAAATGAAATACGCCAGCTCAAAGCAATACATTAAAGCAAAGTTCCAAGGTAAGTGTAATGGGTGCGTGTTGGTGGCAGGGAAGTCAGGTGCAGGAGAACAAACTTGGTTAAAAATAAAATAAAACGGAGTTGTTTAATAAATGCTGTTTTAATAAATGCTGAAAGAAAAATAAAAATATAAAAGTCCAAAATAACAAAAAAAAGTGGGGTACAAAAACCCGTCGCACATCAACATAATACACGCACAATCACATACAATCAAATAATCTCTGACAAGGACATGGGGGGGAACAGAGGGTTAAATACACAACATGTAATTGATGGGATTGGAACCAGGTGTGGTAGGAAGACAAGACAAAACAAATGGAAAATGAAAAGTGGATCAGTGATGGCTGGAAGGGCGGCGACGTCGACCTTCAACCTTTCCAGCATCAGATGGAAGAAAATGGACTGAAACAGGGAGACTGGCTTGTCCAATAAAATACTCTAATTTTCAAACGCCTTCTATTACGTGACTTTAAGCTTTAATCCACAGTTGGATTTATAGATGAATCATTATTCAAATCAAATGTTATTCATCACATGCTTCGGACTAACAGTGAAATGTTTCCAATACAGAGAGAAAGAAAATAGAGAAATAATAGAAAAGTAAAACGTAATAATAAAAGTAATAATTAATACACAATGAGTAATGATAACCTGGCTATATACACGGGGTACCGAGTAGATAATAACCTGGCTATATCCACGGGGTACCGAGTAGATGATAACCTGGCTATATACACGGGTTCCAGTACCGGTATGATAACCTGGCTATATACACGGGTTACCAGTACCTAGTCGATAATAACCTGGCTATATACACGGGGTACCGAGTAGATGATAACCTGGCTATATACACGGGGTACCGTAATATAACCTGGCTATATACACGGGGTACCGAGTAGATGATAACCTGGCTATATACACGGGGTACCGAGTAGATGATAACCTGGCTATATACACGGGGTACCGAGTAGATGATAACCTGGCTATATACACGGGTTACCGAGTAGATGATAACCTGGCTATATACACGGGTTACCAGTACCGACGGTAGATGATAACCTGGCTATATACACGGGGTACCGAGTAGATGATAACCTGGCTATATACACGGGGTACCGAGTAGATGATAACCTGGCTATATACACGGGTTACCAGTACCTAGTAGATGATAACCTGGCTATATACACGGGTTACCAGTACCTAGTAGATAATGATAACCTGGCTATATACACGGGTTACCGAGTAGATAATGATAACCTGGCTATATACACGGGTTACCTAGTCGATGATAACCGGGCTATATACACGGGTTACCAGTACCGAGTCCATGTGCAGTGGTACAAGGTCAGACCTATTGACTCTTGAACAATGTAACTTAGAAATGCCTAATGAGCTGAGTTCAACTGTCGTACCCAGTGGTGTGGTGAATGAGGCGGCCCGGGGGGGCGGATGAGGCGGCTCGGGGGGGCGGATGAGGCGGCCCGATCGGGGCACAGACCCAGTTTAGGGGGGCCATAAAATGAGGAATTTTAATCGATACAAGGTGGATTTGTTTCAATATAATTATGATGGTTCAACGCATTAAACGCTTCAACTTAAGGTTTGGTACGTTTCCCTGTCCAAATGAATCATAAATCAATTCCAAAAGTATTATTAGTGTTTGCGTTCAAGGTCAGGATTTTACGTCTCTACGGTTTTAACGGGACGTCCTAGTTTTACACACGCTTGCACCATTTTGATGGGCTTTATGGTAAGGACATCTAGCCTAATTTACTGTATTATCTTTGACTGTGTCATGAACAAAAAACAACTCCCATGATGTTTTCATCTGATTGTCAAACAAATCACTTCAGAAAGCAGGTTAAGTAGGTAACCTGAGCACGTTCGTCTACTCCAAAATAAGTCCAGCCTCCGAACACCTGCCATTTCAATAGAAAGGGACATCTATTCAAACACCATCAGTCTACAAAGTAGTGTGTATTCATGGATGCCAAGGGAAACCAGGCTTCCCCAAAAAATATTTTACAATAAAAAAAAAAAACTAACTTATACAATTATTTCTCATCCGTGTTTCATAATTTTCATTCAATTCACTAGAGGCTGAATCCATTTCACCAGAGAAGCATCCGAGCGTGGCAAACAGCTCCTCTCTGTCTCAGTATGTGTAAACATCAGATACATGATCTACACATACTGAGACAGAGAGGTGCTGTTTCACTGTCCAGACAGCATCAGATACATGGTCTACACATACTGAGACAGAGAGGTGCTGTTTCACTGTCCAGACAGCATCAGATACATGGTCTACACATACTGAGACAGAGAGATGCTGTTTCACTGTCCAGACAGCATCAGATACATGGTCTACACATACTGAGACAGAGAGGTGCTGTTTCACTGTCCTGACAGCATCAGTTACAGGGTCTACACATACTGAGACAGAGGTGCTGTTTCACTGTCCAGACAGCATCAGATACATGGTCTACACATACTGAGACAGAGAGGTGCTGTTTCACTGTCCAGACAGCATCAGATACATGGTCTACACATACTGAGACAGAGAGGTGCTGTTTCACTGTCCTGACAGCATCAGAGACATGGTCTACCACTGTCCAGACAGAAGAGGATGCTGTTTCACTGTCCAGACAGCATCAGAGAGATGCTGTTTCACTGTCCAGACAGCATCAGATACATGGTCTACACATACTGAGACAGAGAGGTGCTGTTTCACTGTCCAGACAGCATCAGATACATGCTGTCTCACTACTGAGACAGAGAGAGATGCTGTTTCACTGTCCAGACAGCATCAGAGATGCTGTTTCACTGTCCAGACAGCATCAGATACATGGTCTACACATACTGAGACAGAGAGGTGCTGTTTCACTGTCCAGACAGCATCAGATACATGGTCTACACATACTGAGACAGAGAGGAGCTGTTTCACTGTCCAGACAGCATCAGATACATGGTCTACACATACTGAGACAGAGAGATGCTGTTTCACTGTCCAGACAGCATCAGATACATGGTCTACACATACTGAGACAGAGAGGTGCTGTTTCACTGTCCAGACAGCATCAGATACATGGTCTACACATACTGAGACAGAGAGGAGCTGTTTCACTGTCCAGACAGCATCAGATACATGGTCTACACATACTGAGACAGAGAGGAGCTGTTTCACTGTCCAGACAGCATCAGAGAGATGCTGTTTCACTGTCCAGACAGCATCAGATACCCTGCGAGAGTCTGTTTCACTGTCCAGACAGCATCAGATACATGGTCTACACATACTGAGAGAGAGGTGCTGTTTCACTGTCCAGACAGCATCAGATACATGCTGTCTACACATACTGAGACAGAGAGATGCTGTTTCACTGTCCAGACAGCATCAGATAATGGTCTCTCTGAACGAGAGGTGCTGTTTCACTGTCCAGACAGCATCAGATACATGGTCTACACATACTGAGACAGAGAGGAGCTGTTTCACTGTCCAGACAGCATCAGATACATGGTCTACACATACTGAGACAGAGAGGTGCTGTTTCACTGTCCAGACAGCATCAGATACATGGTCTACACATACTGAGACAGAGAGGAGCTGTTTCACTGTCCAGACAGCATCAGAGAGATGCTGTTTCACTGTCCAGAGAGCATCAGATACATGGTCTACACATACTGAGACAGAGAGGTGCTGTTTCACTGTCCAGACAGCATCAGATACATGGTCTACACATACTGAGACAGAGAGGTGCTGTTTCACTGTCCAGACAGCATCAGATACATGGTCTACACATACTGAGACAGAGAGGTGCTGTTTCACTGTCCAGACAGCATCAGATACATGGTCTACACATACTGAGACAGAGAGATGCTGTTTCACTGTCCAGACAGCATCAGATACATGGTCTACACATACTGAGACAGAGAGGAGCTGTTTCACTGACCAGACAGCATCAGATACATGGTCTACACATACTGAGACAGATAGGTGCTGTTTCACTGTCCAGACAGCATCAGATACATGGTCTACACATACTGAGACAGAGAGGTGCTGTTTCACTGTCCAGACAGCATCAGATACATGGTCTACACATACTGAGACAGAGAGGTGCTGTTTCACTGTCCAGACAGCATCAGATACATGGTCTACACATACTGAGACAGAGAGGTGCTGTTTCACTGTCCAGACAGCATCAGATACATGGTCTACACATACTGAGACAGAGAGTGCTGTTTCACTGTCCAGACAGCATCAGATACATGGTCTACACATACTGAGACAGAGAGGTGCTGTTTCACTGTCCAGACAGCATCAGATACATGGTCTACACATACTGAGACAGAGAGGAGCTGTTTCACTGTCCAGACAGCATCAGATACACGGTCTACACATACTGAGACAGAGAGGTGCTGTTTCACTGTCCAGACAGCATCAGATACATGGTCTACACATACTGAGACAGAGAGGTGCTGTTTCACTGTCCAGACAGCATCAGATACATGGTCTACACATACTGAGACAGAGAGGTGCTGTTTCACTGTCCAGACAGCATCAGATCATGGTCTCATACTAACAGAGAGGTGCTGTTTCACTGTCCAGACAGCATCAGATACATGGTCTACACATACTGAGACAGAGAGGTGCTGTTTCACTGTCCAGACAGCATCAGAGAGATGCTGTTTCACTGTCCAGACAGCATCAGATACATGGTCTACACATACTGAGACAGAGAGGTGCTGTTTCACTGTCCAGACAGCATCAGATACATGGTCTACACATACTGAGACAGAGAGGTGCTGTTTCACTGTCCAGACAGCATCAGATACATGGTCTACACATACTGAGACAGAGAGGTGCTGTTGCGCTAGCTTGGGTGCTTTCTCCGGCCAGATTGCGTCTTGCTGTCGATACGTGCCTATTCAGAGACTACCTATCAGATCTCAGAATTTCTAGGGGGGGGGGGGCACTGGGGTGGCCAATCAGATTTCAGGGGGACAGGGACTGGCCACCCTGGGCCACACCCTGGACACGCCCCTGATCGTACCTCATCAGAACCCAAAATATAAGATTGTTTTACTCCAATGTTTGTAAACAACATAAATGTAAACAGATACTGTATAGACTCATAACATGGATAAAACTATCATTTTTATATCATGGATGGTCAGTCCTTGCATACATAGTGCTGTCTATGAATTAGAGTGGTTCCATTTCTCCAGGCCCATCCATCCATCAGCTTTTTACCAAAACAGAGAAGGGTTGTCCACTTTGTTATTGTTTCAACTGCGGATTCTAGCGCTCATGAGCCTGATGAATGACATAAATTGTAGACTAGTGACCTAGGGTGGTCTAGCATGCTACGCCAGGTCCTCCAGAACTGCAGCATGGGGTTTGAAACCTGCCTATTTCAGCACAATCTACTTTTCTTTTTTTTTTTCAGCTCCAATAAACTAACTAAAATATGTGAGGATTGGGACTGCCCCATTTCTTTAAAAAAAAATAATAATAATTGAAATGACTGACTGGCTGTGTTCTCGTGTGTTTCACAGGTCTGAAGTTTGAGTGGCAGGTGAACGACATGTCAGACGCCAAAGACAGCTCTGTCTTCATCGATAAGCTGGGAGGGAGAGGAGTCGTTAAAAAACTGGAGGGGAAAGCGGTCTAAGGTCCTGACTACTGATGCCGCCGTGCAACATGCAATCGAAACCAGACCTGGGTTCGAATACTATTCGAAATCCTTCAGATACTTTTCAGCGTTTGCTTAAGGCTGCTTAAGAGTGCCAGGTGGGCAGTTTTTTTATTATTTTGTATTTTTATTATTATTTTAAATTTAACATTTAGGGATTTTCTACTGATTGCAACAGGCAAGCTCAATCAAGCACAGCTAAAATATTTAGAATTATTTTGAATAGTTCTTGAACCCAGGTCTGTTCATAACACAGATACAAAAGCAGCCCACTGTCGGTGTCTCCAACTGACCTGTCCAACGACGAGAGTACAGTGGTTGATTTGGTCTTTGTAGAAACATGCCTTGGTCAATGAAATAGCTACTCCATGTAGTTGATACATTTACTTTTTTCCAGATGTCACTGCTCCACGACTTTACACAAATTCACATGTATTTCCTGTAACTTGGGATCCTAGTATCATCCTAGAATGTGCTTTTATTTGTGTTATCTTGTGTTATTGACTCTGTTACAGATCACAATCATGTGATTTTATTTTTTTAAGCATACCATTGATATCACACCTTCCATGGTTGCTGATGTTTTGTTTGAATTGGAAAATGTCACAAAATATATTGCTAAAAAAAGGAAGATGCCTCCACAAAATGTCGATGGCAGAAGGTCCGCCACATTATAATAAAGAGAAACTGAATTTCCCCTGGATGGGTCTGTCTGTCTGTCTGATCATTATTCCGTTTGTTACCACAGAGATTGAAGAAAATATTTTGATTTCACCTCATTTGAACATTCTGTCATAAAGAGCTTTATGTTGAACTTAATCCCCCCAAAAAAAAACAACATGTTTTCATTTAAATTAAATAAATAGACAATTTTTAAGTGCCAAATACGACCTGCTCAGTTTTCCACCACAAAACATCAGAACATGACCAAAAAGAGTAGGACCCAGCTCATCTACTTTTACACTATGATTTGACTATCGGATGTTCAATGAATCTTTTTGAAAAAAAATATTTAAAAAAGGAATATTAAAATTTTAAAATAGTTCAGTTCAAGTAACAGGGTTGACTTTTAAAATGAGGGATTTAAAAAAAAAAAATGTTTACCTTAAAATGAATCACTAATCACTTTAAATAAATAATGATCGTCAGAAATGACTTTGTCAAAGCAACAAAAATAAATAGGGCTTTACAATGATGGCGACAACTCAGAGAAATGTTGGGTTCAAGTGGGTTAAAATCTTTTGGGGTCACTTAGAAATGTCCTTATTTTTGAAACAGAAGCACATTTTTTGTCCATTAAAATAACATCAAATTGATCACAAATACAGTGTAGACTTTAATGTATAAATTACTATTGTAACTGGAAACGGCTGATTTCTAATGGAATATCTACATAGGCGTACAGAGGCCCATTATCAGCAACCATCACTCCTGTGTTCCAATGGCACGTTGTGTTAGCTAATCCAAGTTTATCATTTTAAAAGGCTAATTGATCATTAGAAAACCCTTTTGCAATTATGTTAGCACAGCTGAAAACTGTTGTTCTGATTAAAGAAGCAATAAAACTGGCCTTCTTTAGACTAGTTGATTATCTGGAGCATCAGCATTTGTGGGTTCGATTACAGGCTCAAAATGGCCAGAAACAAAGGCCTGTGTACTACTCCCTTCACAGAACAGCGCAAACTGTCAGGGAGGTGACCAAGAACCCGATGGTCACTCTGACAGAGCTCCAGAGTTCCTCTGTGGAGATGGGAGAACCTTCCAGAAGGACAACCATCTCTGCAGCACTCCACCAACCAGGCCTTTATGGTAGATTGGCCAGACGGAAGCCACTCCTCAGTAAAAGGCACATGACAGCCCACATGGATTTTGCCAAAAGGCACCTAAAGGACTCTCAGACCATGAGAAACAAGATTCTCTGGTCTGATGAAACCAAGATTAAATTCTTTGGCTTGAATTCCAAGCGTCACGTCTTGTGGAAACCTGGCACCATCTCTACGGTGAAGCATGGTGGTGGCAGCATCAGGCTGTGGGGATGTTTTTCAGCGGCAGGGACTGGGAGACTAGTCAGGATTGAGGCAAAGAAGAACGGAGCAAAAAATATCCCAAAACCTGTTTTTGCTGTAACATTATAGGGTATTGTGGGTAGATTGATGAGGGGGAAAAAATGATTTAATCAATTTTAGAATAAGGCTATAACATAAAATGTGGAAAAAGTCAAGGGGTCTAAATACTTTCAGAAGGCGCTGTAGATACAAGCAAAGACCATCACAAATAGTGTTTCACCATTTATTGAGTACGGTGACAAACAGCAAAGGTGTCTAAGGTAATATTTGAAATATCTAAATATAATGTAACCTACCAATCAACGTATATCAAGTGCTGTGGAGGGCACAATCTTACAATGTTGCAGTCCAGAAATGAAAGCTTTACCATCTATGCCAAAAGCCTGGGCCTCTGATGTAGACCTCTCGTCTCTCTAGGAGAATTTGTGTGCCCGGGACCCATAGCTACATCGAAAGGATCCCACCCTGTTCACCGATGTAGCAAGACATTTACATTACATTTAAGTCAATTAGCCAGAGCAATTTACAGGAGGAACTACGATTAAGTGCCTTGCTCAAGAGCACATCGACCAACTTTTCACCCGGTCTGCTCTGGGATTTCAACCAGTAACTGTTTGGTTACTGGCCCAATGCTTTTAACCGCTAGGCTACCTGCCGCCCTGACAAGACTGTGTAAGACAAAACCCACAAAGACAACAGGCAAATAAATGCATACAGTATGTGATCTTAATGTCTAAATAGTGACGACAGGCCTAGTTCAATCTGCAGGACTTTTGTGAGAGACAATGAATAAAGATACACGTGTATCTGTAGTGGGGTGTTCTTTAACTCTAAACTCTCCTCACAGGAAGAGCGAATCAGCTTGGTTGATCTCTGGGAACAGGACACACGAAGAGCTGAATAGATCATGTGAGACAAAAGTGAGAGACAAGAATGAATACAAGAATGATCATCACAGTAAAGGAATGTAGTTTGTGAGCTCGAAAATGAACATCCTGACTGAGGCTCTGTTGTGTCTCTGTCTCCATTATGTTGGCATTTCCTGTTTGTCAGTATGAATGAAACGAGTGGGTCCTGCCTTCATGACTGTGTTAGATTTACACTACTTGTCCTATAGATCTTGGAATAAACTGAAAGCTAAAACGCTCGTCGTCCCTGGAAGCTTAATGTCATTGTGTAGGAAGGCGAGGAGATGGGGATAATTTCATGAATATTCACGAGTCTTAACATCGAAACCCGTCGGGTGATTAGTTGAGCCTTTTTGAGTGTGCCACCTCACACATTATGCCCTACAGACGAGTGCCGTGTTCAAAACAAAATGGGAACTGGGAAATCTCCAACTTCGATACCTTCCGACTGGGAAAAATTGGCTTGAACTGTCATCCAACTCTTTCTAGAGCTCCGACTTTTAGATCTGAAGATCATGATTTGACTTCAGTTATTTCCGAGTTCCCAGTTGTCTTGAAGGCACCATAGGTTAACGATGGGATCAGCAGGTCATCTACAGAGCCGCCTGTTAAGCTAACTCGTGGCGCCGGCATGAGTAGACATCAACGACTGCACGTGTTGGAAAACCCAGCTTTACCAAATTAATTGGGTAATAAATGAAAAGCCTCACTAGATAGCTATCCTGAACTAAAATATAAACGCAACGTGTACAGTGTTGGTCCCATGTATCATGAATTGAAATAAAAGAAAGTCCAGAAATAAATTAAATAAACCCCAGAAATGTCCATACGCACAAAAAGCTTATTTCTCTGAAATTGTGCTCAAATTTGTTAACATCTCTGTTATTGAGCATTTCTGCTTTGCCAAGATAATCCATCCACCTGACAGGTGTGGCATATCAAGAAGCTGGTTAAACAGCATGATCATTACACAGGTGCACCTTGTGCCGGGGGGACAATAAAAGGCCACTCTAGAATGTGCAGTTTTGTCACACAACACAACGCCACAGATGTCTCAAGTTTTGAGGGAGCGTACAATTGGCATGCTGACTGCAGGAATGTCCACCAGAGCTGTTGCCAGAGAATTAAATGTTCATTTCTCTACCATAAGCCGCCTCCAACGTCGTTTTAGATAATTTGGCAGTACGTCCAACCGGCCTCACAACCGCAGACCACGTGTATGGCGTCGTGTGGGCGAGCGGTTTGCTGATGTCAATGTTGTAGACAGAGTGCTCCATGGTGGCGGTGGGGTTAAACTACGGACAACAAACACAATTGCATTTAATCTACGGCAATTCGAATGTACAGAGATACCGTGATGAGATCCTGAGGCCCGTTGTCGTGCCGTTCATCCTCCTCCATCACCTCATGTTTCAGTATGATAATGCACGACCCCATGTCACAAGGATCTGTTCAGAATTCCTGGAAGCTGAAAATGTCCTGCATACTCACCAGACATGTCACCCATTGAGCATGTTTGGGATGCTCTGGATCGATGTGTACGACAGTATGTTCCAGTTCCAGCCAATATCCAACAACTTCACACAGCCATTGAAGAGGAGTGGGACAACCTTCCACAGGCCACAATCAACAGCCTGATCAACTCTATGTGAAGGAGATGTGTCGCGCTGCATGAGGCAAACGGTGGTCACACCAGATACTGACTGGTTTTCTGATTAGGGCCCAATGAATTGTTTTTTCAATTGACTGATTTCCTTATGTGAACTCTAAGTCTGAAAAATCTTTGAAATTGTTGCATGTTGTGTTTATATTTTTATTCAGTATATTTTAGTTTCACTGTCTGATCATTCAAAAAAAATGATCTCAGCCCACATATTGTTATTTTTAATCTTTCCACGAACGGTTTGCTGATGTGTTGCTTGATATGAGCAAGTTAACACATATGTATCAAAGAATAGGACATTTTGTCGAAGATTAGTTAGTGGCTACTGCCTGGCCAGTGATGTAGCTAGCTGCATTTCAGTAATTAGCCATCCTCCTAAATGCGGTGGTCAGTGGATAAACTAGCTATGAGTTGAACATACAGTATTTGGCTGAAAATGATCTAGTAGCCAGTTGTTGTTGCCCATCGGGGAATCATATCTAACCCGCTGGCTCCTGAAGCCTATGTGTCCACATGAGCTCCAGAGTCTAGCTAACGTTAGCTAGCTAGCATTGCGAATTAGCATTTCGCTAACTAGCTGAGCTGTTTAAAAGAAAATGGCCGGTTCTGAATCAAACCCTATAGACACCTTTCTGTGTTTATAAACATTACCGTACGAGAGCGATGTGCTCAAGTTGTTGGCAGAACAAGGGGGAGTTCTTATAGAACGCCAGCAAATAAAGCCTCTATTTACATGTTTCTAATGAGTGCATTTCACACTACTTTTAGATTTTAATTGAATTTTAAAGCTCGTATGAACGTTTCGCTTAATATCACTGGTCCATGTTTAATACAATGTTTGTGTCATCATCGCAAATCAACTGCATTATACTTGAAAAAAAAAAAACACTTAAACTTCTTTTGGCTAGCTTTGTCTACAACCTATATCAGCGAGCGTTAGCATTCTAGCTAACAATTGCTGCATCCAAAATAGTTACTTTGCGAAGATCACAACCAAATATAATCTTAGCGACTGTTAACAAGCAAGAATCAAAATATCATTGTAAGCGTATGAGAAACCTCCAAAAGTTATTTTGTTTAGAAGTAATAACTTAAATCTAGGCTATGTTGAATGGACGGCAGATGACGATGTCTTTTTCTTACTGCCACCAAGAGTCGTGCGTGACGTCAGTGTGTTGCGTTCTGGAAAAGGGTCAAGCCCTCCTTGAACACTCATGAATATTTGAGACTCATTAATATTCATTCTGGCTGTATATATACGGCGGAGCTGACGGCCATACTGTTGGCCTTGCAGTGGGTGGAGGAAGTCAGGAAACATATTCCAGATCATCTGGCTGTATATTCTGTTCTGTTCTGAATACTGCCCCTTGTATCTTCTTTGCATGCACCACGTGTGTCATGCTGTTGACAAACTCGGTTATCATTTGTGCTTAGGTTATGAAAATGATGCCTCTCATCATCTCAACTGGCCTTCAGGATTTACCCACCCCAACATACCTGAAGAGACTGTAACTGACAGCCAAAGCAAATAAGGTATTTGATGACGCTTTAAAATGTATCTCTATCTATTAAGCTGTTCTGCTAAATGTCTTTCATTTCTGTCTTTTGATACCATGAACGTACAGATGCGCTGGGTAAAATAAAAAATGTTGCTTGCATCATGCTGCGTTAAGAGCATTGTGGCAGGAAGCATAATTGCACGTTTTATTTTCATCTGACGTTTTTAATCTGGAATTTAACCGTAGAATGTAAGATATTTATTGGATTTGAAAGGTAACTTTTAAACCAGCGTATCTGTACGATTCCCTGAGCTTTTTAGTTTTTTCAATCTGATGTTACATTTCATCTCTTTCATCTGATTCCTTTTGCTTTCAACTTCCTTCTTCCCACTACGTCTGTACATCAGATGATTTCAACTTCCTTCTTCCCACTACGTCTGTACATCAGATGATTTCAACTTCCTTCTTCCCACTACGTCTGTACATCAGATGATTTCAACTTCCTTCTTCCCACTACGTCTGTACATCAGATGATTTCAACTTCCTTCTTCCCACTACGTCTGTACATCAGATGATTTCAACTTCCTTCTTCCCACTACGTCTGTACATCAGATGATTTCAACTTCCTTCTTCCCACTACGTCTGTACATCAGATGATTTCAACTTCCTTCTTCCCACTACGTCTGTACATCAGATGATTTCAACTTCCTTCTTCCCACTACGTCTGTACATCAGATGATTTCAACTTCCTTCTTCCCACTACGTCTGTACATCAGATGATTTCAACTTCCTTCTTCCCACTACGTCTGTACATCAGATGATTTCAACTTCCTTCTTCCCACTACGTCTGTACATCAGATGATTTCAACTTCCTTCTTCCCACTACGTCTGTACATCAGATGATTTCAAATGATCTGATTGTTGTCTACGTGTCTTCTAATCTTTGGACTCCCGTTAACAGTTTTCTAAGTATGTAAAACACTTCATCTTGTTTTGATCAGTACATGATCTGTACTCTGTTCATGCCACTGCACTACTTTGGTCATTTCTATTTGCTGTAATATGTTCCTCTTTCTGTAATTGTTCCATCTATTGTCACTGTATTCTGTTACTCAAACGTACTGGTCGAGCTTTAAATAAGATGAATCTGGATTAAATATTTTTCTGAGCTACAGTTCATATAACAGCTCTCGTGGACGTTCCTGCAGTCAGCATGCCAATTGTACGCTCCCTCAAAACTTGAGACATCTGTGGCATTGTGTTATGTGACAAAACTGCACATTTTAGAGTGGCCTTTTATTGTCCCCCCAGCACAAGGTGCACCTGTGTAATGGTCATGTGGTTTAATCAGCTTCTTGAAATGCCACACCTGTCAGGTGGATGGATTATCCTGGCAAAGGAGAAATGCTCACTAACAGGGATGGAAACAAATTTGTGCACAACATTTTAAGAAATAAGCTTTTTGTGTGTATGGAACATTTCTGGGATCTTTTATTTCAGCTCATGAAACACGGGACCAACACTTTACATGTTGCGTTTTATATTTTTGTTCTGTGACTGGATGCTTTACTGAAATGGATTTCAACAGAATATATTCATAGAAATATGTTGTTATCTGTATTCGAGGCTGTCAATAAGACACTTCTTGAATACAGTAGTCTAAATTGTATGTGCATTTAGGATGATGCAGATGTGGAGGCTAAATTATAATCACACAGAAAGGGTTACAAGAGTGTTCAAGACAATGTATAGATACATATTTGTTCACATCACATCTTCTTTAACATGGTTGATTACAAGCATACAGAGCAAAACACAGAGATGCAATTACAAATGACTTTATTCTTTATTCGGCTCATGTTACATGGAGAATAGAGAGAAACTAAAGCACTACAGTCAGGAGATTATCAGAAAGGTCCGTCTGAGAGCTTCACTCTTCATCATGTCCTTTCTGTGACAGGAGATGGATAAACGTTACAAACATTAACCACTGTATATTCTGAAAACATTTGTGTTTCTTTAGTGTAAGACGTTGTGGGGGTGGGGTGGGGGGGGGGGGTGTTGCTTAGCCTAAATCTAGGAGATATAAAAAAAATATATAATTTTTGTTTTTTTACACATATTTAAACACATTTTTGGTGTAGGCACAAAGCTACTTTCATACTTCCATTAGTTAAAAAAAAAAAACTGGATACCTTCAGACAAGTCCCGTGACACTTCTGAGGGTCGTAGAGTAAAACAGAGAACACCACCCCTGTCCATATAGTGGTCATAATAGTTCGTAGGTCAAACTGGACGCTACAGACGTTTTCGCGAAAAGGCACATTTTTCAGGATGTTTTATGGGCTGACAAACACCGCTCTAGCTCTGCCACCTTTCTACCGCAGATGTGGAAGTGTGACACTGGCGGATGCGGTGGATTGAGACGAATCTCTAGTTTAAACTGACTGATTTTTGATGGGGATTTTTTGTTGTTTATGTAACTTAGATTGACGCACCGTGCGTCAATATACACTGCGTGTTTTCAAATGTAAATTACACAATGGGGCAACTCCAATGAGTGTTTATTAAGGTATGGAATACACTAAATATCATGTACTAAAACACTAATGTAATGGACCTGACATTACACCAACTACCAAATTAATAAAGATTTTACAACACTTTTAAAGGTGCAATGATGTCAAATCAAATAAGTAAATTAATATTAAATACATTTGGCTATTGCTTTTCAACTAGTCATTATTACAATAAACATTTTCAATTAAAACAGTGTTGCTTGCCATTGCGTAGTAAGTGACCACTGAAACCAGGAAGTGTGCAAATTATAACCAAAGCAACTGACCTGGGAGCAGAGTCACAACTCTTGGCCTCACTCCTCATCCTTTCCTTTCTGTGACAAGAGAAGATTTTTTTTAATATATATTTTACATTTTTTTTTACCTTTTATTTAACTAGGCAAGTCAGTTTTAAGAAGAAATTCTAATTTACAATGACTGCCTAGGAACAGTGGGGTTAACTGCCTTGTTCAGGGGGCAGAACGACAAATGTTTACCTTGTCAGCTCGGGGATTCGATCTAGCAACCTTTGGGTTACTGGCCCTTGGTTATAAGAACATTGTAATCCTACTGGGAAACCTTTATATTGCCATATAGGACGTGCTCTAGTTAAAATTACAATAAGCTTCAACAGGTAAGTAGTATACACTTATAAACTATGAACATCATGTTGACCCCATACAGATAACAAACCTGTTATGTTAATGTTAATGGTCCTGATTCTCCTTAGATCTACTATGTAATCAATTCAAAGTTTGCAAAAACATTTTATAGTTGCAATATTGTCCAATGAACAATTAAAGTAAAATGAACAGTAGATTCATTTGATTCTTAAATTGTAGGTATTACATAAAATGTGTTTTAAAAAATGCAATGTAACATTCTTTTTTTTGGGGTCCCAGTTTCTTTAAATCCCATGTATTACCATATTAGCTACATAGGAAGGTACAGTGTTTCAGTGGAATTTGCAGTGTAGGTACATTTTCTTACTAAAGACAAAATTCTGTAAGTCAAAGAATGTAATGAATATCAATGTTGCGGAGTGGTTATTACATGCAGTATAATTGCTAGTAATTATAATGCTATGGGCAATTACCCTATAACATAATAATCTCCAGTGATTTGCTATCGAGGAAATGACTTGAGGCTATGGTAGACACAAGGTTGAAATATCAAAGTTAATATTGAAGTTGTCTTTTAATTTTAATTTGTTTATCAAATGAATGAATGTAAAAAACTGCAACCGGTATAAAGTATAATCTTTGACTGTTATTACACTGTACCTACTTATAAAACTACCATGGAAATATCTTAAATGTGAAGTGTGGCCTTTTTTGTTCTATAGGAAATGTATCTATGAAACCATTGGGACCATTAGCAGTAAGCTATTACATTTAGAGTTGATCCTGTCTTGTATAGTTTTAGAACACAGTGGATGCCCGCAAATTAATAATATAAATGTAGATATTCATATGTTAATGATATTATGGCTATTGGATATCATACGCCTTAAAAGTATTCAACGTTAAGGCTTCAGCCATACATTACATGGGGGAGTCATTCAATTATAATTCATTGAAGATTGAAACAGCAACTACTGACCTTGGAACCAACATCCCGACTCTTGGCTCTCATCTTATTGACCTGAGACTCAGCAATATCAGCCCTCTCCTCTGCCTCATCCAGTTCATGCTGAATCTTGCGGAATTTGCCCAAATTGGAATTGGCTTGTTCCTCCTGTGAAAAATATGGATGATTTAGTCTCTAGCAAACGTAACAATTCATAAATGACAGATGCATCAGTTGGATGATGGAAGGTTTTGTACTTACAGCCTCCTCTGCAGTTCTCTTGAAGGATTTGACCTTCAGCTGCAGTTTGTCCACCAGGTCCTGCAGACGGCTCAAATTTTTACGGTCTTCCTCAGTCTGCACCAGAAAACAAGGGGGAAAAAATAGGGTCATATATATTAACCTTCATTTTATTCTGAGCATGTTCATAGTGCAACTTTGATGTACCTGGTAGGTGAGTTCCTTGATTCGTCTCTCATATTTACGGACTCCTTTCACAGAATCGCCACCCCTCCTTTGCTCCATTTCCACTTCAGTCTCTAGCTCCCTCACCTGGAAAGATATGACGGATGTTAACACTATTTCCAGTTATGTTGTTACTACTACATTCAACATTGAAGCTAGAAATGTTTTATGTTCATTTATAGAAGAGAAGGTAGGTTTGTCTCAAACACTTACTCTGGCCTCCAGCTTCTGGATCTGCTTCTTGCCCCCCTTCATGGCGATTTGTTCAGCTTCATCCAGGCGGTGCTGCAGGTCCTTAATGGTCTGCTCCATGTTCTTCTTCATGCGCTCCAGGTGAGAACTGGTGTCTTGCTCCTTCTTCAGCTCCTCTGCCATCATGGCAGCATCAGTAATGGCTTTCTTGGCCTTCTCCTCAGCATTTCTGCATTCCTGCACAGCCTCTTCCACTTCAGTCGAAAGCTGGGATGTGTCACCCTCTAGCTTCTTCTTCTGGCTCAGCAGGCTGGTGTTCTACACATATGTTTGAGGAATTACTTTCATATTATCTTCAACATTTTCAAGTTGTGTATATTTAATAAGGCTATCTATTGTTGTCTATCAATGCCTTACCTGAGAGTGCAGTAGCTGAACTCTCTCACTGACATCCATCAGTTCCTGCTCGGCCAGTTTGCGGGCTCTCTCAGTCTGTTCTACCAGGGACCTCAGCTCATCCAGTTCAGCCTGCATCAGGTTGTTGCGTCTCTCCACAATGGCAATGTTCTCCTTCAGGTCATCACCACCACGTAGAGCATCATCCAGCTGCAGTTGAGAATCCTGTGGAGAGAATTTTTGTTTTGTTAGAAAGAGGTACCTGAAATACCCCAGATCTGTTTAACAATTTTTTTTTTTTTTATCATTCGTCATTATTGTAAAAATGTATTTCTAATTCAATTGGAATTGACCCCAACCCTGGATTAAATGCTGGGGAAGTGTTACCTTCAGATGGGCATGGAGACCCTTAAGTTGCTTCTGGGCCTCTCCTGCCTGCCTATTGGCCTGGCTGAGCTGGATCTCCATCTCATTGAGATCTCCCTCCATCTTCTTCTTCAGCCTGAGAGCTTCATTCCTGCTGCGAGTCTCTGACTCCAGGGAGCTCTGCAGGGTATCCACCACTCTCTGCTGGTTCCTCTTATTCATCTCCATCTCCTCATCCTTCTCCACCAGTTTGCGCTCAATGTCAGCTTTGACCTGGTTGTACTCCAGCTGTGCTCTCAGGATCTTGCCCTCCTCATGCTCCAGGGAGCCCTATGGCAACACAACACACATTGTATGTAAAGTCTTCTAATACTTTACCCTCAGTAAATTGTGTCTAAATTGTGTCTATCAGTAAATATCTTCCAGTCTCACCTCAGCTTCCTCTAAGGCAGTCTGTATCTCAGCCTTCTCCTGCTCCAGCTGTTTACGGATCTTCTCCAGCTCATGGACGCTCTTTCCTCCCTCACCAAGTTGCTCAGTCAGATCAGAAATTTCCTCTGTGGGGAAAAGAATTACACGTCAGTATCTTGTGATGACAAATCTCTTTAATAATATTTAAATGATTGCCTGAAATGCAGGCCAATAATACTGATGCTCTGACCTTGTAGGTTCTTGTTCTCTCTCTTCATGGTCTCCAGATGATCCAGAGACTCCTCATAAGAGTTCTTGAGTTTAAAGAGCTCAGTGCTGAGAGATCTAGCTTCTTTCTGGGAGCTCTCCAGCTCAGTCTGAGACTCCTCAAACTTCTGCTTCCATTCAGCCAGGACCTAGTATAATCATACAGGTATTGTAAATGGTTTGAATAAACAGCATATGATTATCATGTATTATAATGAAAGTTAAGGAGACTGTCCCATAATAATACCTTGTCGAAATTCCTCTGCTTCTTGTCCAGAGCGGCAGCAGCTGCATTGGATCTCTCCACATCCACCATGAGATCTTCAATCTCATTCTGGAGTCTGTGTTTAGTCTTCTCCAAGGAGGAGCATTTAGCGTTAACAGCTTCCACAGCTTCCTCTGCATCCTGCAGACGCTGAGCCAGCTTTTTCCTAGATTGACATAAATGGGAAACTCGTTTCAGAACAGCTGACTTTATTTTTCTATATATATATATATATATAATGGTTGTATATCAGGTAATTCATGTATCTTTCATCATATACTTTTGTGTATCGCTCATTCAGCCATGGTTGAATGGCCTTGAAAGTAAGAGAACATCCTTACTTTGCCTCTTCAAGCTCCTCGGTCTTCTGGATGGCATCAGTTTCATACTTGGTTCTCCACTGAGCCACCTCAGCGTTGGCCTTGGACATGCCACGCTGCAGCTCAGCCTTGGCCTCCTGCTCCTCCTCATACTGCTCCCTCAGCAGGTCTGAGTCATGGCGAGCAGACTGCACTGCATGGGCAAGTGCGTTCTTTGCCTGGAAAATAAATTTAAAAAAATAATATGCAGTTATGCAGGAGGATGAATGTAGTTGGATAACAGATTCTGCATTTATTGTATAAATACCTTGACTTCCTCCTCCAGTTGTCTTTTGAGGTCTTCAATCTGCTGAACGTTAGACTGCTTACCCCTGGTCAGTTGGGAGACCAGAGAGTCCTTCTCCTCCAGTTGTCTGGCAAGTTCACCTGTTTTCATCGATTTTTGATTATTTCAATTAGATTCTTATTGTGGATGTGGGTATTCATTGTAGCTGTTTATGTGAATGTTAATGTTAAGTTGTTATACCATTCTCAGTTTGAAGCTTTGCTTTCTGCATGGTGAAATCATTGATGGATCGCTGTCCTTCCTCAGCTTTCGTCCTGTATTCACTCATCTGGTCCTCTAGAGTGCGGCACATTTTCTCCAAGTTTGTCTGAAAACATGTTTTTTTTAAAATATAATGCAGCACAACCTTCATAGATCATATTTCTGAAACTAAGAGCATGTGCAGTGCCATGTGCGATATCTATCTGATCTCAGAAAAGGCTTGTATTTCATAATGATTAATCCACTGACCTTAGTCTTGACAATCTGCTCCATGTTGGAGACCACATCATCCAGCTCCAGCCTGAGCTCACTCTTCTCTTTCTCCAGCTTCTGCTTCACTCTCTGAAGGTTGTCAATCTGCTCTCCCAGGTCAGCTACACTGTCAGCATTTTTCTTCCTCAGAGTGGCAGCAGTAGCCTCGTGCTGCAGAGTAGCCTCTTCAAGGTCTCTGCGCACCTTCTGGAACTCAGCCTCCCTCTTCTTGTTCATCTCAATCTGGGAAGCAGTGGCTCCACCAGCCTCCTCCAGCCTCTCGCTGATCTCTTCCAGCTCTCTGGACAAGTCTGCCCTCTGTTTCTCCACCTTGGCACGGGCAGCTCTCTCAGCCTCCAGCTCTTCCTCCAGCTCTTCAATGCGGGCCTGAAATGGTCAGAATTGAACTTTTCTGGTAAAAGCAGTTCATTAATTAAGTTTAACAGAAAGATTATATTTTCAACGATAATATTGAAATACCTGCAACTCCTTCAGTTTCTTCTGAAGCTGGGCACTCATGGCCTGCTCATCCTCAATCTTGCTGTTGAGTTGGCTCATTTCAAAGTCCTTCCTGATGAGTTAAAAAAACAATGGCTTATTTGAAATATTTGTATGATTTTTGGGAGTTGTGAACTTTTCGGCTATACAATAATATTAGTATGTAAACAGTTCAATTTATTTGTGATCTTACTTCTTCATCCTCTCCTCCATCTGCTGCTTGTCGTTCTCCAGGTCCATTAGGCTCTCCTGGGTCAACTTCAAATCTCCCTCCAGCTTTCTCTTTGCTCTCTCAAGGTCCATCCTCACCTTCTTCTCTTGCTCCAGAGACCCTTCAAGCTGATAAAGGATATATCAAACAATTTTAGGCGTAAACCATTTACTGTATCCTATTTTTTAGGATATGACTAATTATGTTGTAATATCTATCGATACTAATTCGATACTCACGTCATCAACTTGCTGTTCCAGTTTGGCTTTGGCCTTGGTCAGCGTGTTGACTTTGTCCTCCTCACTCTGCAGGTCATCCAACGTTTGCTGATGAGCCTCCTGCAGCGCCTTCTTCTCTTTGGTCAGCTTGGCAATGATTTCGTCCAGAGCTGCCATCTCCTCAGTCAGGTTTTTAACCTAAAGAAACACTCTTGTGTCATTACACTTTCATCCACACCAATTATTTGGAGTTTTTAAACAACCCAAGAATGAAAATAAACTTTGACCTTGTTCTCTGTGGCGTGCTTCTCCTTCTCCACTTTAGCCAGAGTGAGCTCCAGGTCATCAATGTCCTTCTTGAGTTCTGAGCACTCATCCTCCAGCTTCCTTTTCTTAGCGGTCAGCTCTGAATTCATCTCCTCCTCATCCTCCAGTCTCTCTGTCAGCTCTTTGGCTTTGGCCTCAAGCTGGATCTTATTCTTGATCAGCCCCTCGCATCTCTCTTCAGCGTCACCTAGAGTGTCTTCTGACTGTCAACGTGTCAAAATATTGCAAGTGCAGTTAAAGTCGGAAGTTTACATACAGAGACCCTCAACGCCAAGGAGGAGGTGGTGTTCGAGGCAGCTCTGAGCTGGGCCCGAGGCAGAGTGTCAGAGACAGGACCTCACCACCTCCATAGACAACAAACGCAAGGTAACGGGATTACAGCAACAATGCCAGTAACTAGTAACACAACATTTTAGCCATTATGGCAAGAGGTTGACGAGGTTGCTAGGTGTTGGGTGAAGGTCACTACATTATCTTATGAAAGTAGTTATTGTTGATATCTTATGCCGATCTATGATAGTCTGGCATGTTTGTATGGCTCCTCAGTTTCTAGTGTGTTATGTATTTAGGGTTTACTAGGTGTGGTTTTAATATATGCAGTTAAAGTCGGAAGTTTACATACACTTAGGCTGGAGTCATTAAAACTCGTTTTTTAACCACTCCACAAATATCTTGTTAACAAACTATAGTTTAGTATATATCAAGTCCTTCAAATTTCTGAAATTTGGTTGGTTGTAAAATATTCTGTATTAATTAATTGTATGACATCGATTTATCAAATCATGTCTCATCCCTCTCTTTTGTTTTTCCATGTCTCTTCCTGAATCCCAAACCAATCCCTTCCCGTAAGCCCTTGATTTGCACGTTCACAAGTGTCTCCGCCATATTCACATAGAATCCCAAACCAGTCCCTTCCCCTCAACCCTCGGTTTGCTTCTGCCATATTCACTGGTGTCACAAAGCTGAGGGAGTGAAAATTATCAAAGGGGGTAGGGGCTAATTAGAGACCAGCACCTCTGTAGGCTCCAGGGAAAAGTGCTATCCCAACATGCATCGGAATATGTTTGGACTTGGCCCAATTTCATATGAAGTATTTCATATGAAGTATGAAGTAAGTCTTGCCTAATGATATGACACATGCATTTGTTTGTCTTTTTCTTTGAGGTGTGAAACATGTAACAAAATGAATTTTTTTAAACTTTTAGCAGTCTAACGTTCAGCAGATTGAAGACCTCATTTTTAACTGTTATTGAGTTTTTGATTTTGTTAATCTTGTATCTTGTTATATCTTCAAAGAATTTATAAAATACATTTTCATTATTGTACTTTTTTCCTTAAATTGCATCATTGAAGTCACGAATGTGTCCTGTAGTTGATCGGGTTTATTGATATCCACGCCGCTCTGGAATTCACCCCTTTGAGTTTTGCCTTTAATAAGTGTGGCAGCAAATTAACCTTCAAATGAGTTAAGGCTGGTTTGGGATTGGGCCTCAGTCATGCTAAGAACTCGAAAGGCCATTTTTACAAAGGATGGGACTGCAGCAAAGGGACTAGTGCAGTTAAAGTTACATCAAAGTAGCGTACAATGTGGCTTTTACTCACAGATAGGACTGCCATTTGCAGGTCATTCTTCTCTTGGAGAAGGGAGACCATCTTCTCTTCCAGCTCCTTTCTACGAGCGTCCGTTTTAGCAAAAAGCTCTTTAAGCTTCAGGAATTCTTCCTTCATGTTGGCCATCTCTTTCTCAGTCTCTGCTGAAACCAGCAGAGGTTTGATCTTAAAGAACATCTTCATCCAGGGCCAATTCTTGACACCCATGAATGCACGAATGTTCCATTGGATCACAAGCAAGGCATCCCTGTGAATTGTTATGAAGTTAGCTTGTTATACAACCCTTTCCACCTCCACCATATTGTCTGCAAGAAGTTCTTATCTATTGTTTTTCCAACCTGCGGTCAACAATTTTCTGGAACTCGATCCTGGCAAGTAGACCACGTGATCGGGCCTGCATGCCAGTGATGATGAGAGCGAGACGGTCATCTCTCATCTCCTCAAGGGTACCCAGGAGGCCAGCCTTGAAGAACACCTAATATAGATATACAGAGACATATAAAGGTGGGTGGGTGGATGTGTGTATATATGCAGTACACATCAATGATTTTACTGTGTATATGGTAAAGGACGGATAACAGAATTCCATTCAGATCAGCTGGAGGGGTCAGCCAATTAATTATCCTCCTGAGCAGCAGGTGGCAGTAAATCACCAACCATGTTGTTTTTATACTTCTAGATTATGCATTCTAGCTCAGTAGGTGCTAGTGTGAACCTTTTTCAGTTTATTTACCAACTTCCAATAACACACTCATGGAAATATAAGAAAACTTAATTGACTTCTTTAAAATAGATCAATGCTCAATGCCGCTGGCCATTCTGTCATAAAAGTGGCCATTGCAACAGTTGTCTAGATCAACTCTATGGGCAATTCTCAGTTTGGCCCTGGTTTTGGTGATAGTGGAGGACCCTTTATTTGCTCCTATCTTTCCCTCCTGATTCAACAGGCCATATTGCCTCCCATCTATTTAGAGAACTTACCTTAGTGTGTCCTAACCTGTACTGGGTGTGGTCAATGTCCAGAGAGCCCAGCAGTTTTTCTGCCGCCTTCACGTTGTCAATGAACTGACCCTCAGGGATAGCATTTGGATTGAGGATGCGATACCTGAATTAAAATCGCCAAACAATTATCTTCAATATATATTACAAGTCAAAAAGTTTGGACACACCTACTCATTCTAGGGTTTTTCTTTATTTTTACTATTTTCTACATCAAAACTATGAAATAAAACATGGAATCATGTAGTAACCAAAAAAGTGTTAAACAAATCAAAATATATTTTATGTTTGAGATAGTAGCAACCCTTTGTCTTGATGACAGCTTTGCACACTCTTGGCATTCTCTCAACCAGCTTCATGACGTAGTCACCTGGAATGCACAAGCTTATTGTGTGCAACAGGGAGTGGCATTTCTAGCCTGTCTATCTATGGCTAACAGTGTTGACATGATGTGCTCCACCCACTCAGTTTTGCACCACGAAACATCAGAAAATGACCAAAAAGAGTCGAACATAGAGCTCATAGAGCTCGTCTACTTTTACACTATGATTTGACTATTGGATTGATCGCGTTTTGTTTTTTTCATTTTTAAGGAATAGTTTCAGTTCATTTCACGTAACAGGGTTGACCTTTAAAATTAGGGATATATATTTAAATACATTTTGTTATGAATCCCTAATCACATTAAATAAATAATAATCTTCAGATATTACTTTGTCAAAGCAACAAAAAATAGCTAGGGCTTTACAATGATTTGTGAAAATTTGGATTCATTTTGCTATCAAGTGGGTTAAAAATCTTCCGAGAGGTCGCATAGGATGCACAGCTTCAGAAATTGTTTTACAAAGCTGATTTATAAAATTTTCCATGTGGTCCTATATTAAAACAATTTCTACTTAAATTGTCAAAGGGACTCAAAAGACCCTCCTTTCCTGTTAGAAAGAAAATGTATAACATTATTTCAAAAAAAAAAATGTTTTACCTTTGTTTGAAATCAGCATACAGGATCCTATTGGGGAAGCCCTTTCTGCAGATCCTGATGCCTTCCAGCACACCGTTGCAGCGCAGCTGGTGCATGACCAGAGGATTCTCCATGGCCCCAGGAGTCTTGGTCTCGTTGGGGATGAGGCAACGCACAAAGTGGGGGTGAGTAGACCTCAAGTTGGTCATGAGTTTACCCAGGTTCTCCTGTGAGTACAACACATGTAGAAAATCTCCGTTGGCGAATTGAGTCTCACGAGTACCTCACGGAGTCACAACGGCATTGAATGCTAACAATCCAATCCACAGCACACTGACATCTCAAACGTAATGTAATATCGTGTGCTGTGTGTGTGTAAAAAGCTAGATTGATTTCATGTCAGATCTACCCTGTGCAGTGCAGACACAGTCTGGAAGGAAGAGCCTTTCTTCTTCTTACCTCCTGCTGCTTTGTCTTCACCTGATAACCACATAACAATTAGATTATACATGTTGTTATTGTCTTCACCTGATAACCACATAACAATTAGATTATACATGTTGTTATTGTCTTCACCTGATAACCACATAACAATTAGATTATACATGTTGTTATTGTCTTCACCTGATAACCACATAACAATTA
Source organism: Salmo salar (assembly GCF_905237065.1). Taxonomy (NCBI): domain Eukaryota; kingdom Metazoa; phylum Chordata; class Actinopteri; order Salmoniformes; family Salmonidae; genus Salmo; species Salmo salar. The sequence continues at coordinate 39,180,389 of NC_059469.1, forward strand.
AAATATACATGTTATTGTCACATACACCAGATAGGTGCAGTGAAATGTTTTGGAGTAAATTAGTTTTAAGTGCCTTGCTCCATGTCGGTTCAGGTATTCGAACATGTAACCTTTCTTTAACTGCCCCAACACTCTAACTGCAAGGCTACTTGCCGCTCCTCTGTTCTGTCATGTCAAATGTTATACACTTTAAGTGGTTTGTTGTCTTTGCAGATAGAAACATATAGTACCTCCTTCTGCACCAGCGTAGCTTGCAAAGAGATTGGACAAGAACTTAAGACTTGACTTCTGGAACAGTCCGACCACAGTCTCATTCAGCGGGTCCTTGTTCTTCACCAGCCAGTTACCAATGTTGTAGTCAACAGTGCCAGCATAGTGAACCAGGGAGAAATGGGCTTCCGGTCTTCCCTTAACAATCTTGGGCTTCTGGAAGCATGCATTTTTACCCAGATGGGTGTCATACAGCTTGGCCTTGAATGTAGAATCACTGGCCTTGGGGAACATGCACTCCTCTTCAAGGATGGACATGATACCCATGGGCTGGTGGAAGGAATGAAAATCAATTAGTACTAAGAGAAAAGCATAGTGAATTAATATCAGAATCATTTGTCTATGAAGATTTCCCTTGTGATGCTCATTTTGTTTGAAATCTCAAAGATAACTCGGGACACTTTATATAAACTACTACAAAACTGAAGACACCAACCCTTTCAATGAGGTCAATGCAGGCAGCCAAGTCCATGCCAAAGTCAATGAACTCCCAGACGATGCCCTCTTTCTTATACTCTTCCTGCTCCAGCACAAACATGTGGTGGTTGAAGAACTGCTGCAGCTTCTCATTAGTGAAGTTGATGCACAGCTGCTCAAAGGTGTTGAACTGGAATAGAAGTTCACAGTTACTTTATTTTGTTTTAGATAAATTATTTTATGTGTGTTCTTTTTTTCCCCTTTTTGTTGTTGTTGTTGTAATTTACCCCCATTTTCTCCCCAATTTTGTGATATCCAATTGCGATCTTGTCTCATCGCTGCAATTCCCCGAGGGGCTTGGGAGAGGTGAAGGTCGAGTCATGCATTCTCCAAAAGGAGTCGCTTCAGCGCAATGAGCCAAGTAAAGTCCCCCCCCCCCCGGCCAAACCCTCCCGTAACCCGGGACTCCCGTTCATGGACGGTTGTGACACATGCCTGGGATCGAACCCGTGTCTGTAGTGACACCTCAAGCACTGCGTCGCAGTGCGTTAGACCGTGAAACACTCACATCAAAGATCTCAAAGCCAGCAATGTCCAGCACACCAATGTAGTGCTGCCGAGCGTTCTTAGTGTCCAGAGTAAGGTTGATTCTTATCACCATCCACAGGAACATGTTCTCGTAAATTTTCTTTGACAGTGCACCGATAGAGTAGTACACCTACAAAATATTGAGGGAAAAAATGACTGAAACATAGGTTCAACATGAACGAATTGGGACAATTTCCCAGACACAGATTAGGCCTAGTCCTGGACTAAACATCCTGCTCAATGGGGGAATCACTCATTAAAATATTAGCAACTCTAAACAGAAGTTTTATACTCACAATTATTAGCTCCTGGAAATGTACAACTTTTTTTTTTTTAGACTCACTTGGTCGACACTCTGACCTTTGGTGACCCATTCATTTCCTACTTTGACCCTCGGGTGACACAGCCCCTTGACTAGGTCCGCAGAGTTCAGGCACATCAGATATGCGACTTTGTCAACATCTGGAAAGGATTTATGGTTTTATGGATGTAGGCGGCGGCATTCTGACCGTCAGATTTTTCAAAAGATTACTATATATCTATCATAAGTACCTATTATACTATCATTAAGTATATATATATATAGATTACTATATATCTATCATAAGTACCTATTATACTATCATTAAGTATATATATATATAGATTACTATATATTAAAGTGAGAGGTTTTAAATCCTCACCCTCAGTGCCATCAGATTCTGCTTGCTCCTCCCTCTGCTTGTTCTTAAACTTCATGTTGCCGTAGTGCATTATGGCCCCAGTCAGCTTGTAAATGCCATTAATCTCTTCTTGAGAGAAGCCCAGCACATTAAAGGCATCCTAGTTCAGAATAAAATACAATTTTTTTTGCATTGGATAGAAAGTTGGACAGATGAGCAAGGAGAGATGAATGGAAATTGACATGAAAATTGACTTACATCAGTAGCCATTAGCTCATCAGAATCATCAATGGAAGTTACTTTAATCTCTCCTTGGGAGATGAAGGCGTAGTCATAGGGATTGCTGGTGATGAGGAGCATCTCTGAAAAGATTTGAACAGCACAGTTGAATGTGTAGTATGTCTATGGTACTGTTTATTATACAGTGTTTCTCAATCTTTTTTGTAACTGTAGCAGCTAATTTACTGACAACGATCAGTTACATTCCAAGGACTGGTGCTGGTCCACAGACCCGAGGTTGAGAGTAGAGGTCGACCGATTAATCGGAATGGCCGATTAATTAAGGCCGATTTCAAGTTTTTATAACAATCGGTAATCGGCATTTTTTTTGGGACACCGATTATGGCCGATTACATTGCACTCCACGAGGAGACTGCGTGGCAGGCTGACTACCTGTTATGCGAGTGCAGCAAGGACCCAATGTAAGGTGCTAGCTAACATTAAACGCATCTTATAAAAACAATCAATCTTAACATAATCACTAGTTAACTATACATGGTTGAGGATATTACTAGTTTATCTAGTTTGTCCTGCGTTGCATATAATTGATGCGGTGCCTGTTAATTTATCATCGAATCACATCCTACCTAACCATAAACATCAATGCCTTTCTTAAAATCAATACACAAGTATATATTTCTAAACCTGCATATTTAGTTAATATTGCCTGCTAACATGAATTTATTTTAACTAGGGAAATTGTCACTTCTCTTGCGTTCTGTGGAACAGAGTCAGGGTATATGCAGCAGTTTGGGCTGCCTGGCTCGTTGCGAACTGTGAAGACTATTTCTTCTCAACAAAGACCGTAATTCATTTGTCAGAATTTTACATAATTATGACATAACATTGAAGATTGTGCAATGTAACAACAATATTTAGACTTAGGGATGCCACCCATTAGATAAAATACAGAATGGATCCGTATTTCACTGAAAGAATAAACATTTGTTTTCGAAATGATAGTTTCCGGATTTGACCATATTAATGACCTAAGGCTCGTGTTTCTGTGTGTTATTATATTATAATTAAGTCTATGATTTGATATTTGATAGAGCAGTCTGACTGAGCGGTGGTAGGCAGCAGCAGGCTCGTAAGCATTCATTCAAACAGCACTTTCCTGCATTTGCCAGCAGCTCTTCGCTGTGCCTCAAGCATTACGCTGTTTATGCCTTCAAGCCTATCAACTCCCGAGATTAGGCTGGCAATACTATAGTGCCTATAAGAACATCCAATAGTCAAAGGTATATGAAATAAAAATGATATAGAGAGAAATAGTCCAATAATTCTTATAATAACTACAACCTAAAAGTTCTTACCTGGGTACATTGAAGACTCATGTTAAAAGGAACCACCAGCTTTTATATGTTCCGAACTTAAACATTAGCTTTCTTACATGGCACATATTGCACTTTTACTTTCTTCTCCAACACTTTGTTTTTGCATTATTTAAACCAAATTGAACATGTTTCATTATTTATTTGTTAAAGTAGTTCAAATAAAAGTGTTCATTAAGTATTGTTGTAGTTGTCATTATTATATATATATATAAATATATAAATCGGCCGATTAATCGGTATCGTCTTTTTTTGGCCCTCCAATAATTGGTATCGGTGTTGAAAAATCATAATCGGTCAACCTCTAATTGAGAGATATAGTGTTCAGTGTTCTATTACTCACCTAGCAGTTCAGGTTTCTTTTGGGACAGGATCTGGTAGAAGATGTGGTAGTCTCTCTCAGCCTTGAGCTGGAAAGTGACGCGTGACTTTTCCAGAAGATCTGATACGCATGGAAAAAGTACATGTGTATTTTATGAATCTGTTATCAAAGAGATTTGTTCAAAGCTGATCAAATTGAACTTTTACTTACAAGTCTCAATGTCAGCAGACGAAAGTTTCCCAGTGACTCCAAAATGAATTCGGATGAATTTACCCTGTAAGGTTTTTAACCAACATATTATGTACACCAGATAATACGGTGATAGGATTTGATAATACAGACGTGTTCTCAAACAAGAGGGGTAAAAAAACGTACGAATCGGGAGGAGTTGTCATTCCTGATGGTCTTTGCATTACCAAAAGCCTCCAGGGCAGGATTGGCCTGGATGATTTGATCCTCCAGGGTCCCCTTACAAACCAACATCCATACAGTGTTACATTTCTGTCATGAATATCTCAATGAATTTGTCAACATGCTCATGTGTTTCATTTAGGATGGACCTTTTTTTCTTCTGCTGCACTTTTCTTTCCAGCAACAGCAGCAATGCTGGCAAAGTACTGAATGACTCTCTTGGTGTTCACAGTCTTTCCAGCACCGGATTCTCCACTGGGAATGGAAATACAAAATGTTGATGTTTCAACATTTGTCCTAATTGGAAATAGCCTCGAATCGATAAAACCTTTGGTTGAGGTACTTACGTGATGAGGACAGACTGGTTTTCCCTATCTGTTGAAAGAACAGGAATTATCAGTAAATAGCACAGGTCATTTTTTTACAAAATATAGTTTGATGTTTTGAATGTACTTAGAAAAACAACAGTTGCATTTTTACCTGATAGCATGTACTGGTAGGCATTGTCAGAGACGGAGAATACATGAGGAGGAGCTTCAGTCCTCTTCTTGCCTCTGTAAGCATTGACAACAGACTGATCGTACACTGGCAGCCACTTGTATGGGTTGACAGTGACACAGAACAGCCCTGAGTAGGTCTGTGGAAGACGAGAGCGGTGCAGATTTAAGTTATATTCATTTGAATCCATGTTTTTGATTTATTGGAGATATCAGCAGGTCATTACTTACGTAGATCATCCAGGCTGCGTAACGCTCTTTGAGGTTAAACAGCACAGCGGGTTCGTGCAGGAAGGTAAACATCGCCATGTCCTCAATTTTATCAAACTTTGGCGGGTTCTGGGGGTGGCAGTCAATCTCCTTCACGACAACAGTCTGAAAGAAGAGTAAAGTACATTTCCACCGTTTCGTTTCATTTCATTTTCAAGGTTCAGCGGTATTCTATTTAATATCAGTAAAGGAAAAAGAATTGTTCCTGTTGTCTATCCACGTTAAAACCTTTTTTTTATTAAAACCATTCACCTTCCCAAACTCCGTGTCAACTGTGATTTTGTCCCCATCTCTGGTGGTGATTGTGCCCTTGACGTACTCAACCTCAGGGTCAGGCACATAGCACTCCCTCTTTATGTCAAAGGGTCTAGTCTGGCATTCCATCCTCTCCTTGTCTGGTTTACGCAGAAAGGGAGCTGCTGCCCCAAACTCCTCCATGACCATGTCCCCCATCCTGAAATCTGTACAGGGAGGAAACAGAGAATATCTACATCCGTCCACAGTGTCATTCAAAATATCCCATTCTGACATTAGCAGTTGTAATGCCAGCAGCATACCACCCTGCATCCCACTGCTGGCTTGCTTCTGAAGCTAAACAGGGTTTTGGTCCCTGGATGGAAGTGGTGTTGGATGGCCAGTAGGAGGCACCCTTTCCTCTGGTCTAAAATGTTTTTTCTCCCAATGCCCCAGGGCAGTGATTGGGGACGGTGCTGTCTTTCGGATGGGACGTTAAACAGATGTCCTGACTCTTAGTGGTCACTAAAGATCCCATGGCAAGATCCCGTGGCACTGGTAAGAGTAGGGGTGTTATCCCGGGTGTCCTGGCTAAATTCCCAATCTGACCATCATGGCCGCCTAATCATTCCCAGTTTACAGTTGGCTCATTCATCCCCCCCCTCTCCTCTCCTCTGTAACTATTCCTCAGGTCGTTGCTGTAAATGACAATGTTATCTTAGTCAACTTACCTGGTAAGATAAGTGTTAAATAAAAATATATAATCTTTCCAGGATAGTTTCAAATAGTATTTATTCTGTGCAGTCTGAATTGAAAAGCTGTTTTATGTTCCTTTCGTTTTGTTTCACACTGAATACGTGGTTTTGTTGAGTTCATGCTTAAAGAAGACAGTTTATTTTCATCACAGGGATCGGACCTTCAGTCTTAGGTAATTGTTAATACTGTATTTATTTTTCCTTTATTTAACTGGGCAAGTCAGTTAAGAACAAATACTTACTTTCAATGACGGCCTAGGAACAGTGGGGTTAACTGCCTTGTTCGGGGGCACTCTAACCACTAGGCTACCCTGCCGTGTGAGCAAATTCCATTTCGAATGAGATGCTGACAGATGGTCACATGGTTTATTTTGTGTTAAATGGGTTGTGGTGTACAGTTATAATGTTATTACTATTATAAGTATGAGTCCTTACAATGTTTCATAACTCAACATATACCATTTACAATAGGTTATAAATGACTGATAATAACTCTAGCTTCTTGTAAGAGGATACTGTATCCGATCCTTGCTAATATGAGCCACGTTACAATTCTCACCAAGTAGGTCAACATTGGTGTTAGAAGTGGGATGGTGGCCATGAGGCACAGACAGACGTGTGAGGGGGGCTCATGTGGTCGAAGCACTGGGATGCTTCTTTCCTGTTCGGAGAGGGAAGTGTAGCGATCCTCACTAATGTGAGCCATGTTACAATTCCCCCTAAGTGAGTTAACCCTATCAGTGCGATGTGTTTGACTTTCTCCCCAGCGACCCGGATTCGCTTCCCTGCCCCGCTGTTCGCAACAATACTTACATATTATAAGCAGTTCATAGTCACTTATGTCAAGTCTTATAATGCTTAATGATCGTGTCATGATAATATTTGTATGGCTTCAATAAAATGTTACTCTTAGCTAGGATTCTCAATTGATGTCCTGGCCTGAATAACAAGTTGATCTCAAGCTAGAGAGACTGCTGTCTTCAACCTCAACACGTGCTCTTGTGTAATGAATTACACATTAAATCACCTTCATTTCACTCAGACTTTTGATGGCCTAAATTCAATTCATTGCAGAGACAGTTAAGGCAAAATATACTGCTGTAAACAACTATAAAAACTATTTCACAACAACAACTTAAACAACCAAGAAAATGCATGCCATGACTTAAAAAAAAAAATATATATATATATATATATATGTAGGCCTGTGCCTTAGTCAAGAGAGTGTATCTACACTCTACAACCTTAGTGTGGAAGTTTACGTTCCTTACCTGTTGTTGGTCAGTGGTCACCTCTTGGTTTGGTAGAAAGGATCTCTACTGAGAATGAAATAGACAAATCCAAAGACCAGCATCAATCACCTGAACAGCTATGTATTTGCTGATTGGTGCCTTGTGATGCTGTAGGAATCATAGTTGTTAGGTCCTTTAATCATTATCTTCCTCATCAGGCTGCCTCTATGTGCTTACCTTTAGGATGACGGTCCGGTGCTTTGTGCTGCTCTGTTTCTCTCCAGACCTGCATCTCTCTTTATAAAGGCTGTTGTTCAGCCCTATATGGAGATGGGACATGCAAAAGTTACTCTGATTATTTTTAAAAGATCTGTATTTGGAAGTAGAGGTGTGTGTGTAAGGCAGGCTATCAATGAGGGCAGAGGAGGGGACAAAACCCCCGGGGTGTGTAACCCTTTGCATTTCAACTTTTTCTTTATCGAAACTTATTGTACAATATTACTGAACTTCTTAACATTATTAAATCAACACAGATGATAGCTTTTTAGAATGAGTCCAATTCATAAAGCTGACATATGGAATTGTTTTAAAATGTTCATACCATGGATCATTTAGCTATTTGATTTAGAATTGTAGGACCCCTGTAGGTATAATAATAAAAATGTATTTGATCAAATATTGAATTTTGCCTTTACTACTATAGCACATAGAAACGCATTGAATAGCACATTCATAAATGGCAAAAAGACAGTCAAATCATAAATAATAAGGAATATGGTTTTGAAGTCTCTGTGCTAATTCTAGGAGATATATAAAAATGCTTAGGATTTTTTATTTTTTATTTTTTTTGACACATTTCACCCTTTTTTGGGGGGGGGGGCACAAAACCTTTTGTGAGAAGACCGGTTTTCGGGATGTCTCCCTGTTGCTCGGCCACCTTCCACCTCAGATGCAGTATGCCAGATATCTCTAGCTTAAAGCTGCAGTACGTAACTTTTTTGGGCGACCCGACCAAATTCACATAGAAATATCTGTTATAGAGCTGTCATTCTCATTGAAAGAAAGTCTAAGAAGTTGTAGATCTGTTCTATTGCCGCTATTTCTACGTTTCCCGTTTTTAAGTTTTGTTTTTGCATATTTTACTTTCAGTTTTGTCCACCAGCTTCAAACAGCTGAAAAATACAATATTTTTGGTTATGGAAAATATATTTCACAGTGGTTTCGATGGTGCAATGATTCTCAACACTATTATTGCTTTTGTCACAAACTGAAATTATGTGAACTATTAGAATTTTAGCCACTAGGAAATGTATTTTAGCTTTAATCAGGTACAGTATGTGTAAAGTTGTATTGTGCAACATAGAATGTGGCCCCTCCAAAACACCAATAACCTGTGCTGTAACACCACTGACACAAATGTAACACCAATGACTTGACACAAATTATTTTAACTATTTTGTAGGAATTGCTGATTTTTTTTCTCGATATATTTTCCGTAAATATAATGCTTTAGTTTAATTAATTAAATAAGTATCTACTCAAATCGCGTCACTACTTATCTACACATCAGCGTCGGGATAAGCCAATTTGTTACCCCCACAGTTTTTGCAGTATAATTGTATTTATTTATTTAACCAGGCAAGTCAGTTAAGAACACATTCTTATTTAAATTGACAGCCTACCAGGGAATAGTGGGTTAAGTACCTTGTTCAGGGGAAGACCTTGTCAGCTCGGGGATTCAAATCCAGCAACCTTTCGGTTATTGGCCTAACGCTCTAACCACTAGGCTACCAGCCGCCCCAAGTATAAATTACTTACATGTATGTTTTCTTATTAAATAACAGTATTGTCATTCTTTTTACATTTGAATTTTTTTTTTTCACATGGTGCTAAAGTCCAGGCACAGCATTATACCACCACAATTCAAGAAGGACCCTCCAAATTTGCACTGTCACTATGAGATGGTTTCATGTTGACAATTTCAGATTATTTCAAGGTCACCGTCCTATCCATTGTCACAGAGTAACAGCTACTGTAAATATAACCCTGGGCCCCATCTTGTTTACGTGTCTTTGTCCCTTCCCTTTATCCTTGAGGACAAAGATAAACCTGTGAAATTGTTCTTGGATTCCAACTGAGGCACTTCAATGTGCTTGACTGTCTGGGCCTCACCATCTGACCTTGTTAATAGCTGTGGGGCTGTTTGCAAAGGTCTCACATAAATACATCTAGGCCATACATGAAAGAACACTTGTCACCTTCCTTAACCCTTGTGTGGTGTTCACGTTTTTGTTATTCACCTAATGTTCACGGGTCTGATGGACCCACAACATTATTGGGTTTTTTAAAACAATACAGCCATAACAATTTACATAAAAATACTACATACTTATATGTTGACTTAAATCAGTTACAAGCAACATAGACGGCATACATGGTTAATATTTGCCATTTACCTGCTAGATCACATCAATAAAAGCGCTATTAGTTTTTTTTGTTGTTGATGAAATTAGATTTTTTTGTAAACAAATGAATTATACTCAAGACGGGTGGAATAAATCATTTTTTATCTTCAACAAATATAAATGAAACAAGATTTTCATCACTACTGATGTTTATTACTTTGAACTGAACAAATTTGAAGGACAAATTTTACGTACAATATTTTACGGAAGTGAAAAATGAGCACAAATTGAACACAAATTAATGCCGGTCTACACCCCACATAAGGGACAGAGTTTTTTTACTGTGTGTGTATTGCAAATGTATTTCTTGTACTTGATACATGTGTACTGTGTCTTCCTGTCCTTCTTGGGCCCACACACATCTCAGTGCTTCTTGTTGCTACCGGCTGCAATCTAGAATGATGAAAACACTTAGTTCAGGCATTTTACTAACACCTCATTCACTCACTCACATATATAAACTCAGCAAAAAAAGAAACATCCTCTCACTGTCAACTGTGTTTATTTTCAGCAAACTTAACATGTGTAAATATTTGTTTGAACATAACAAGATTCAACAACTGAGACATAAACTGAACAAGCTCCACAGACATGTGACTAACAGAAATGGAATAATGTGTCCCTCAACAAAGGGGGGGGTCAAAATCTAAAGTAACAGTCAGTATCTGGTGTGGCCACCTGCTGCATTAAGTACTGCTGTGCATCTCCTCCTAATGGACTGCAACAGATTTGCCAGTTCTTGCTGTGAGATGTTACCCCACTCTCCACCAAGCCACCTGCAAGTTCCCAGACATTTCTGGGGGGAATGGACCTCACCCTCCGATCCAACAGGTCCCAGATGTGCTCAATGGGATTGAGATCCGGGCTCTTCGCTGGCCATGGCAGAACACTGACATTCCTGTTTTGCAGGAAATCACGCACAGAACGAGCAGTATGGCTGGTGGCATTGTCATGCTGGAGAGTCATGTCAGGATGAGCCTGCAGGAAGGGTACCACATGAGGGAGGAGGATGTCTTCCCTGTAACGCACAGCGTTGAGATTGCCTGCAATGACATCAAGCTCAGTCCGATGATGCTGTGACATACCGCCCCAGACCATGACGGACCCTCCACCCCCAAATCGATCCCGCTCCAGAGTACAGGCCTCGGTGTAACGCTCATTCCTTCGACGATAAACGCGAATCCGACCATCACCCCTGGTGAGACAAAACTGCGACTCGTCAGTGAAGAGCACTTTCTGCCAGTCCTGTCTGGTCCAGCGACGGTGGGTTTGTGCCCATAGGCGACGTTGTTGCCGGTGATGTCTGGTGAGGACCTGCCTTACAACAGGCCTACAAGCCCTCAGTCCAGCCTCTCTCAGCCTATTGCGCACAGTCTGAGCACTGATGGAGGGATTGTGCGTTCCTGGTGTAACTCGGGCAGTTGTTGTTGCCATCCTGTACCTGTCCCGCAGGTGTGATGTTCGGATGTACTGATCCTGTGCAGGTGTTGTTACATGGGGTCTGCCACTGCGAGGACGATAAGCTGTCCGTCTTGTTTCCCTGTAACACTGTCTTAGGCATCTCACAGTACGGACATTGCAATTTATTGCCCTGGCCACATCTTCAGTCCTCATGCCTCCTTGCAGCATGCCCAAGGCACGTTCACGCAGATGAGCAGGGACCCTGGGCATCTTTCCTTTGGTGTTTTTCAGAGTCAGTAGAAAGGCCTCTTTAGTGTCCTAAGTTTTTATAACTGTGACCTTAATTGCCTACCGTCTGTAAGCTGTTAGTGTCTTAACGACAGTTCCACAGGTGCATGTTCATGAATTGTTTATGGTTCATTGAACAAGCATGGGGAAACGGTGTTTAAACCCTTTACAATGAATATCTGTGAAGTTATTTGGATTTTTACTAATTATCTTTGAAAGACAGCGTCCTGAAAAGGGGATGTTTCTTTTTTTGCTGAGTTTAGTTACTTCCCGTATTGGAGTTGTTGGTTCTGTGGGTCGGGTGGATGGGGCACCAGCATCCTCCTCCTGAATCCTCCTCACGATGGCTGCAGAAGCTGGGGTCCTTGGGATATGTTGCCTCCTCTGGATTTGAGATCTTACCAACGCCTCGCCCAGCTCCTCGAGAAAGAGCCGTCTCCTCTGGAGCTTCCCTCTGTTCCAATCTGGATTCAACGCCGTCCAAATGACAAACGTGTTGTACGCCGAGATGTCCAAGATGTTGGATAATATCACAAGTGGCCAGCGTAGGGTTCTTCTTTTGCAGCTGTAGCCAGTCACCAGCTTGTCTAAATTGTTCACCCCTCCTTTTGTGGCATTGTAGTCAATTATTATTTCTGGTTTTTGATGTTCCTGGCCACAGATTCTCTCATCCCTATGCAGCAAACTCATGAGTACCACATTGTTGCCTTTCTTTGGCACGTAGGACGCTAGGGACGTGTCGGCGGTGAACACAAACTTAGAGGAATTGATAGGCCTGTTCCGTGTATTCAACAGCTTGAGGTGGAAGCTCTGGCTTGTTTTTCCGTACTGTTCCTACCATCGTTAGCTTCCTCTTGAGGAGCTCCTGTCCCAGCTTGTGCGAAGTGAAAAGGTTATCGCATGTGATGTTGTGGCCATGGAGTCCCTGTGTCACGTCCAGGACAACCTGCTTCCTTTGGTTCTTCTCAGGGGCTCCTCCATCTGGCTTCCCCGTATACACGTGCAATTTCCACGAATATGATGACGTAACATCACAGGCAGCCCAGATCTTGATTCCACATTTGTCGGGTTTAGACGGTATGTATTGCCTGAAGGGGCAGCGGCCCCTAAATGGCATAAGCTGCACAGTAACGTTGGGCCCAGGGTTGTAAAACAGGGGAAGGCAGTCCACCCACTTGTCCCACACTGACCTGATTGCAGCTAGCTTCTCTCTGCCGCCGAGCTGGTCTGGTGTCTCGGTTATCGAAGCTGATAATCAATGGAAATAATATGGAAGTTTTCCAGAGACGTTGTTGTACTGAAAAGTTACCTGCCAGTTTCTGCATCACACAGGGATTCTGTCGATTCCCCCATTGGATCTGAAAACACCAGCAAGGATAAGAACCTCAAAATATGCATGTAAATGAGTTTGGTCCATCTCCTTCCATCTCTCTCCAAAAACACACCTTCCCTCCAAATTAGTGCAGTCCAGAATGATTTTCTGGATGGTGTCTGGGATGGACAATGTATCAAAATAATGTATTGTAATAATGTATTGTAATAACATTGGGCAGGTTCCTGCAAGACATTGTGTAGTTTCACACAGTACAAAGGGTAAAGAGTGTGAGAAAAGCAGGAGGCAGGCAGACAGACAGGCAGACAGACAGGCAGGCAGACAGACAGGCAGGCAGACAGACAGGCAGGCAGGCAGACAGGCAGGCAGGCAGGGAGACAGGCAGGGAGACAGGCAGGCAGGCAGGGAGACAGACAGGCAGGCAGGCAGGGAGACAGACAGGCAGGGAGACAGACAGGCAGGGAGACAGGCAGGCAGACAGACAGGCAGGCAGGCAGACAGGCAGGCAGACAGACAGACAGGCAGGGAGACAGACAGGCAGGGAGACAGACAGACGGGCAGGGAGACAGACAGACGGGCAGGGAGACAGACAGACGGGCAGGGAGACAGACAGGCAGGGAGACAGACAGGCAGGGAGACAGACAGGCAGGGAGACAGACAGGCAGGGAGACAGACAGGCAGGGAGACAGACAGACGGGCAGGGAGACAGACGGGCAGGGAGACAGACAGGCAAACAGGACATTCATTAATCTGGACATTAAGATAATTTTAATTGCGCGAATGTCAACATTATCCTGTAACTGAATAATGTAATAACGTATTTTATAATGTAATAACACTGGATAATGTCAGAAAAAGCCAGGTTAATTTAATAAAATGGTTGAACTGATATGCAACTGTTTATATGCACAAAATAATGTGATTATTGTGGATAGATTAATATAATAGTTTGTTTTAAACGTTTACATGCTTTGCAAGAACGATTTCCCTAATAATCCTGTTTACATGGACATATCTGAAGTCATGATGGCACTCGGATAAATGCTAAATCAAAATACAAGTAGATTTTTGTTGTTGTTGAAAAGCCTATTTTATTCTGAGTTTGGACGTATAAAGTTTGATTGTGAAATCTATTTCTAGGATGCAGAATTTAAGTTTTTCCTAATTCGCTCGCTGGCACATGCTCAGATCAAATACGCCGCACGAACACCGATTTAAGCAGAGTAAGGTGTTTACATGACTATTGTCATAATATTGCCATAATCAGTTTAATATCGAATTATTAGTGTGCATGTAAATGTACTCATTTTGTCCCAGACACAGCGGCTGTGGGAAGACACTAGTGAAAGTGTGAAGCTGTCTACGAGGTTGTAATGTGGGGGGTTGACATAGCTGAAAAGAAAGTTACCTCCTTCGAGACAGTGAAAGTGTGAAGCTGTCTACGAGGTTGTAATGTGGGGGGTTGACATAGCTGAAAAGAAAGTTACCTCCTTCGAGACAGTGAAAGTGTGATGCTGTCTACGAGGTTGTAATGTAGGGGTTGACATAGCTGTAAGGAAAGTTACCTTCTTCTAGACCTGTGTGTGCAGGGGGGTTAATGCCCTGTATTTTCTTCTGTAAACTCTTGGAGCCCTTTTGACTCTTACAACTTCACACCTGTGCCTAGCTTCAACCTTGAGCCTCTGTAATTAGCTTCTAGATCTGAACACACCAGACCGTGTCCCTCAATGACATGTTAAGGGTCCCATTCCCAGCTGTCTTGCGTGTGTGTGTGTGTGAGGTGGAGGGGGGAGAGGTGCATTCGAATCTTGCTCGATGAACCAATGTTATTTATTGAAGGGGTTAAAGGGACAGTTCACCCAAATTATATAATTACATATTGGTTTCCTTACCCTGTAAGCGGTCTATGGACAAAGCTAAGACAGCAATCCATGCTTTGGTTTTGCTTACCTGGCCACTGCCACTTTTTAGCATTTGTGGCCCAAAACCAATGCAAGTCAATATCCAGATATTAGGAAACCAATATGTATTTTTGACAATTGGGTGAACTATCCCTTTAAGGGTTTATTTGAGTCTTACTTGATGTACTTGAACACATGGACTCACCTTAACCTTTTTTTTCCTGGCATCCTTTGTCTCCATAGAATGGAATGAGTGGAAGAGATGAGATATGATATATGATATACTTTATTGTCCAGCACCAAGATTGAACTCCCAGGGATTCATAGGAAATCGGTGGGTGTCATGGTCTGTATCTCAAAGACTGAGAAAATGGCCTTGATTTTAAAGGACCTCACTTCAATGTTATATCTGATTTTGGTGTAGGTATTTTTTTTTTTAAATTTAATATTCAAAATAGTGTAGGGACTATGTTATATGCTTCTCATAACTTACCAGTAGTGGCATTGGAAGCCAGTCAAGAGGTGGGAATGGTACAGGCCGTTTTCTACTTAACCCGTAGTGGACAATGTGACACAGTCGTTTCACCCTTACTGTAGGCTGGGGAAACAAAAGAAGTGTTATCTCGTTTCCTAGTAGCCTTTTTAATATATATATTTTTTTTCAATTACAGGTAAGAAAAACATCTTACCCCTTAGTGGGAAATAGATGTTACTATATTTACCATCTGTTGTTGACAGTCATGTAATTAATGTTTTGTTTAATAAATGTTGTTAATGTTTAGTTGAATAAATATTTTGTTAATACTAGTACAGTAATGTAGTTCATGTTTTGTTTAATACATTTTGTTGATCAATATAGTAATGTAATTCATTTAATAAATTGATCACAACATAAAACTGTTTCCTAAATGTCTCATTAATATTGTGCATTGCTTTGTGACCCACAAAATAAAATAGATATCATCTTTATGCCGTAAGATATGTAGTGATTAGATTAGTTGTCCATCATTTATGACTTATTAAGACAACAACAAACTCCTAATGACAAGCTTAAACCCTCCCAATGGACAACAGTTGTCCTTTATGTTGAAATAGATGTCGTTTGAAAGTGCTCCTCCGGCACTTCTGGGACCCCCTCTGATGTTAGGGCAAGATACAGCATATGTGACCCGATTCAGGAATCTTAGGCGTATGTCGCAAGTCACGACTTCACAGGAGAGCCGTTTGAACGTAAGGGGGGGGGGGCAGAAATGCCTTCTTGAACATGTAAACCTTCCCACTAGCCATGATTGGCTGAGATAATGAGTGGGCTGGACATGCCGAGAGAGGAGTTCGGATTGGTCTGCCATAGAAGCTCGTCACTCTGTGTTGTTAATCCTGTTTTTTAATGTATTGTGTAGTGGAGCTGCATAAGTGTTGCTCTCCACTTTCTGGAGAGCCACGTTCTATCGGTTCGGTTACCAGAGATGCGACCCAGTCGTTCAATCTTTTTGTTCTGTATCTATGGATGCGACCCAGTCGTTTGTTCTAAATGTCCACTGGCTGGCAACGTTCTAAATGTTCCATTGCCATACTGGCTGGCAACGTTCTAAATGTTCCATTGCCATACTGGCTGGCAACGTTCTAAATGTTCCATTGCCATACTGGCTGGCAACGTTCTAAATGTTCCATTGCCATACTGGCTGGCAACGTTCTAATGTTCCATTGCATACTGGCTGGCACGTTCTAAATGTTCCATTGCCATACTGGCTGGCAACGTTCTAAATGTTCCTTTGCCTTACTGGCTGGCAACGTTCTAAATGTTCCATTGCCATACTGGCTGGCAACGTTCTTATCCCTTGCCTGCTAGGTAGCCAACTACGGCTAACAAAAGTAGTTATTAGTGACATTTATTTGGACACATCCATAAAAATGTGCTAATGAGGCGCGATTTCGCCTGGCGTAGAAAATGTGTTCTCTCGTCAGGACACTGTTGTTCCGAGGAGCTAGCCAACAAACACAGATAACACAATCACTTCAAACTGAAGCTGGAAAGACTAGCTGCACTTCATTTCATTTGACCTTTTTTTCAATTGACATTTCTTTGTATATATCCATGAAAAACTGATTCATGATTTTGATTGGCTGAGAAACGCTGCCTGCCTGTCTGTCTTATCCCGACTCCCGACACGTTCATTACTATGGGACAGTTGGAGATCGAATTTGAAAATTGAAATAATGTTGCAAATGTCAGATAGACAGACAGCAAGGTTTATACAAATCTCCGCTGTTGAAAACTAAATGTTAGTCTAAATGAAATTTGAGATGATGTCTTAGTGGAGATTTATAGTGGAGATCAAGTGTATAAATTGCCTGGCTGGGCTGATGAGACAGCGGATTGCGCAGCCATATGAAACAGAGTAAATGGGCATTTTAATCAGCATTCAGGATTAGACCCACACATTGTATAATAGCATATAACGCAGAACGTGGATTAAAAGTGTCCTAGTATTGTATCAGAGCACCAGAGCATTTTCAATGAAATGCCTAAAAAATAGTGGCTACATACATCTACATTTTAGAAACATTATCAAACCCGAGAGAAAAAAAAAAATACATATATGATTGCCAGAATCTTTAAAATATTAAAAGGCAATTGAATATATAATATGAGCACCTTACCTCCAGAGGCTCAGGACCCAGTCAGGCGAGCAGTCTAGCTGTTCTGAGTAGCCTACATTGCTGTGGAGAAGTATTTCTATCTGCTGTAGAGGAGCCTGCTAATAATAGTACCTGTCTGCCAGCAAAGACATCAATCACACTCCCATGACAGTCCACAGTTCCTCATAATATGGTAAATACACGCCGGACCTGCTACAATCTTATCTGTTGACCATTATGTTAATTAAGGCTTTTCAAAAATGCAGGTTATTCATCAGAAATCTGTTAGATAATATCCTAATTTGTCAAGGCCACTTTTGCAGTTCACACTCGTTCACAGTTTTCACCATCAATGACCTGAGTTATAAAGAAATTATATTGAAAGAATTGTATCCATTCCTGATACATAAATGCTAAAGGTAGAAAGCAGGATGTAAAATATAATGAGGTGTAGGCCTAGCTGTTGCCATATCTCAACTCGCTGGTTTCCCATATAAACAAATACTATATTACAATGACAAGAAATACAATAAACAAATACTATTTTACAATGACTAGAAATACAATGCTTTATAACCACATCATAATGCATTATAACCACATCATAATTCATCATAACCACATCATAACGCATTATAAACACATCATAATTCATCATAACCACATCATAACGCATTATAAACACATCATAATGCATTATAACCACATCATAACCACATCAAAATGCATTATAACCACATCATAATTCATCATAATGCATTATAACCACATCATAATTCATCATAACCACATCATAATGCATTATAACCACATCGTACTGCATCATACCTACCTCGTACAATAGTACAGTACTTTGAGCAAGGCAGTTAACCTCCAACAACAACTGCTCCCTGGGCGCTGATGACGTCGATTAAGGCAGCCACCCGCACCCCTCTGATTCAGAGCCGTTGGGTTAAATGCGGAAGACACATTTCAGTTGAATGCATTCAGTTGTGCAACTGAATAGGTATCCCCTTTGTTGGTCAACTGAGTAGGTACCACCTTTCCCCAACTGCCGGCATGTTTCCCCATTTTTCATTTGATTTACAGTAGGCTACATACTGTTTCTGTGTTTGAGAGTTAAGGCTAGGGTTGAACAGGCATGTTGACAGGTCGAGCAGGTCGAGAGCTTCAAGTTCCTCAGTGTCTACATGGTCCACACACACCAACACAAGTCTTGTAGAAGGCACGACAATGCCTCTTCCCCCTCAGGAGCACGAAAAGATTCAGCATGGGCCCTCAGATCCCCAAAACGTTCTACAGCTGCACCATTGAGATCATCTTGACTAGCTGCATCACTGCCTGGTACAGCTGGCTGCATCGCCGCCTGGTACGGCCGTCTGCATCACCGCCTGGTACGGCTGGCTGCATCACCGCCTGGTATGGCAACTGCTCGGCCTCCGACCACAAGGCGCTACAGAGGGTAGTATGTAGGGTACAGTACATCACTGGGGCCGAGCTCCCTGGCATCCAGGACCTCTATACCAGGCGGTAGACTGTTCTCTCTGCTACCTCACGGCAAGCGGTACCGATGCACCAAGTCTGGAACCAACAGGACCCTGAACAGCTTCTACCCCCAAGCCAAACGACTGATAAATAGTTAGTCCGGGTAGTTAGTCCAACTATTTAACTATCTGCATTGACCCTTTTTGACTCATCACATACGCTGCTGCTACTGTTCATTATTTAACCTGTTGCCTAGTCACTTTATCCCTATGTACCTGCATATGTACATATCTCCCTCAATTACCTCGTACCCCTGCACATCGACATGGTCTGCAGATGAAGGATGAAGCCGAGGGCTGCAGATGAAGGATTCAGGAGGGAAATGAGAATGGACCGGATGAAGCCGAGGGCTGCAGATGAAGGATTCAGGAGGGGAATGAGAATGGACCGGATGAAGCCGAGGGCTGCAGATGAAGGATTCAGGAGGGGAATGAGAATGGACCGGATGAAGCCGAGGGCTGCAGATGAAGGATTCAGGAGGGGAATGAGAATGGACCGGATGAAGCCGAGGGCTGCAGATGAAGGATTCAGAAGGGGAATGAGAATGGACCGGATGAAGCCGAGGGCTGCAGATGAAGGATTCAGGAGGGGAATGAGAATGGACCGGATGAAGCCGAGGGCTGCAGATGAAGGATTCAGGAGGGGAATGAGAATGGACCGGATGAACCTTGAGGAACCAGGCTCAGCTGTTGATCTAATCCTGTATTTGGCGGGTTGGGTACGATTCGGTGTGGGAGGTAGATGGGGTCTGTGAAATGTGGCAGGGACTGGATGACTGTGCCTGAGTTAATGCAGGTTCTGAAAGATGAGGATTTTGTGTGTTGATGATGTCAGAGCGGATGTAAGAATGAGAGTGACGTCGCTCAGCCACGACGAAGCAGTAAACATCAAGTTATATGAACGATGGAGAGAGATGTGAAAGGGAGCAGAGTTACAGCCTCGCTCTATCCAATTGTAGCAGTAGGATCAAGTTACAACCCGCCCATTTCTTGACAGATAGCTGAACTAGCCAATTACTTGTTGAATTTAGTCCTGGCAGCTGAGTTATTTAGAGATGCTTCCAGACAGCTGAAAAATACTTTTTCCCAATCCTGTAGGTTTACACCAGGGCTCTCCATCCCTGTTCCTGGAGAGATACCCCTCCTGTAGGGTTTTAACTCCAACCCTGTTCCTGGAGAGATACCCTCCTGTAGGTTTACACCAGGGCTCCCCATCCCTGTTCCTGGAGAGATACCCCTCCTGTAGGTTTTAACTCCAACCCTGTTCCTGGAGAGATACCCTCCTGTAGGTTTACACCAGGGCTCTCCAACCCTGTTCCTGGAGAGATACCCTCCTGTAGGGTTTTAACTCCAACCCTGTTCCTGGAGAGATACTCCTCCCGCCCAGGAAATGTTGTGAAAGCAAGTAGCTTGCTGGTCCGTGATAGGAGAGGAACGAGGGATATAAACAGCCATTGAAAAACAAAATCAAAAAAGCTCTAAAGCTCTAAAGCATGAAACGCCAAGAGCCAACTGACTTGAACAGCGAGGTTGAGAGACGAACAGGGTAGAGGTTAGTAGGGTGCGCGGAAGGTCTGCTGGACAAACACATCAAACTTGGCTTTCAATAGTTATCGTTAGGTGTAAAATCGAATTTTATTAAGAAGAGAAATTGTGGAAATAGCCATAATTATGACTTTGTGGCTGTTCTTCATAAATCAGCAGATCGTTAATGACCTATTTACTGACACTTTATGTATAGTCCTGTAATACTTCATTTGAAATGACACACCTTCGGTCATTCATAACACCACATCCTTAAAGACTCTTATCACATGACCCTGTACTTACTTTAAAGTCAGACCCATTTGATCGGAACACAAGTAAAGGCTAAATGATGGTAACACAAATGTATTAACGCTTACGGGAATTACAAATAAAGTTAGCAGGTGTGTTAGGGAATGTTTTGTCACCTGGATAAGGACAGAAATACTCTAAATGGGTAGATGGGGTTCGCTTCGTATTATTATATTATATTATTATATTCCTTTTTTTCCGTTTACAAATCTCATGACGTGACTATGAGACGTGTCTGTTTCTAGACGGATTTGTATTTAACTGAGACTGCTAACTTGATACATTTCGTTAGCTTGCTAGCTAGCTAGCAATAACGATGAAGTCGTCGAAATTATTTGAAATAACGATTTGGAGGTAGCTATGTATTTCTAACGCAACACTTCACTGCTACAAACTCATTTAAATTACAGTAAATTAAGGTTAATGTACTTGTTTGTCGCTGTCCGGCGGGCATTTGATTTGTGAACTTGGTACATGTGCTCTTACTGCGCTACAGAAACGGCGCTAACCAAACAACAGTGCAGGACATGCACACTGAATTAAAGGACAACTACACTCAAAACTGAAAGCTTCTTCGATTTTTCCCAGATCTCAAAAGTCTTCCCCTTGATGTGTTCACAACAATACTTAAACCACATCAAATCCAATGTTGTTGTTTTTCTATTTAATAAAAAAAAGTGTGAAAAAAAACAGGGGGGAAAAACCAGAAAAATGGGTGAAATCCGAAATCTGGAAAACAAAACCTAGAATTTTTTTTTTTTAAAATCAGATTTTACAAGGTCCTAACAAACTATTTTGCTCTGCATGACTGCACTTTAGAGTGTGTCATCCTGCAGCACGGCATTTTGGGTAAAGCTGAGGTCAGGTCCAATATTGGCTATGCATCCAAGAGGAAAAGAGGTTGGGCCATCCTATAAATGTTTTAGAATAATATAACATACACAATTTAGCATGACAACGCTATCAATGCTCTGTGAAGCCTCAATTTAATATGATTTATAAAGCCTTTATTAAGTAGTGCTTATGCCACACTTTATAAAGCACAGGTTTATGTCCTATTTGACCTAGTGGGTTATGTCAAATTTGACATGGGTGATTCTGTCACACAGTTATGCCACATTTATGAACCCTTTAATAGAACATGATATACGGTTATAGATTATTAGTAACACATTTATGTAGTGTTTATGAAGGCTTTATGAATGCTTTATAAGCTGTCATTTAAAGCGGGACCCAAGATTCATTTAGAAAATCTCTAGCCTGAGTAACGACAACGTGATTTTACAGTTTAGTCAGTGGATGCTTGGCTTTCTTCCCTCAGTCACTGCCATGTTCGTATGTCAATGGTTTCATGTTGTCTTTAACCTCAGCGACAAATTCCTGTCAAAGGACAAATAAATGAAGTAAACATTACTGTGTCTAGGGTAAATGTCATCTAATGTCATTATCTGGGGGAAAAATTCTTGTCAGAAAACCCCACGACTTCTAAGAATCAATTTTACAGCCAGTCAAAATGTTTACAACGACTTAAATAAATATAATCCATGCTACCCTATTCATTGGAGTGGTAGATGCCAGATCAACATGCTGAGGACATACATCAGCCAGTATCCCCTGGCATCTTTACCGTCCCATACATCAGCCACGTCCCATGGGAGCATTGGAGTGGTAGATGCCAGATCAACATGCTGAGGACATACATCAGCCACGTCCCATGAGACTGTATAGATGTCAGGGAATACTGAGAGTTATGCTTCTCTTCTAGCAGAGCCATGCCCCTTTTAATGTGCTGCAGTCTGGAAACACTTTATGCTGTCTGTGTGTGTGTGTGTGTGTGTGTGTGTGTGTGTGTGTGTGTGTGTGTGTGTGTGTGTGTGTGTGTGTGTGTGTGTGTGTGCTGCAGCTCTATAGTTCTGCTGTAGTCATCAAGTCATGAAATCAGCTCATCGTTCTGTGAGAAAGCCAGAGATATGTACGTCTTTTCGAAGCCTATGATTAGTCAGAAATTACCAAGTGTCCAAAACATGACTGATATTTAGTCATCACTGTGGTAATGGGCTCTATGGAACAGGCCTCTATGGAACTGGCCTCTATGGAACTGGCCTCTATGGAATTGGCCTCTATGGAACAGGCCTCTATGGAACTGGCCTCTATGGAACTGGCCTCTATGGAACTGGCCTCTATGGAACTGGCCTCTATGGAACTGGCCTCTATGGAACAGGCCTCTATGGAACTGGCCTCTATGGAAATGGTCTCTATGGAACAGGCCTCTATGGAACAGGCCTCTATGGAACTGGCCTCTATGGAACTGGCCTCTATGGAACTGGCCTCTATGGAACTGGCCTCTATGGAAATGGCCTCTATGGAACTGGCCTCTATGGAACTGGCCTCTATGGAACTGGCCTCTATGGAAATGGCCTCTATGGAAATGGCCTCTATGGAACTGGCCTCTATGGAACTGGCCTCTATGGAAATGGCCTCTATGGAAGTGGCCTCTATGGAACTGGCCTCTATGGAAATGGCCTCTATGGAAATGGCCTCTATGGAACTGGCCTCTATGGAACTGGCCTCTATGGAACTGGCCTCTATGGAACTGGCCTCTATGGAAATGGCCTGGTAGTAGTTAAAAGGGAACAGTTTTGGAGATGATGGGAACATCATTAGACTAAAGGTGAGGACACACCTTTAGTGCTATAAATTCTCAGACAACCCAAAGATTCCTTGATGCCCTTCCAGACTGCCTCTGCCTACCCAAGGACGTCAGAGGACAAAAATCAGTTAACCACCTAACCGAGGAACTCAATTTAACCTTGCGCAATACCCTAGATGCAGTTGCACCCCTAAAAACTAAAAACATCTGTCATAAGAAACTAGCTCCCTGGTATACAGAAAATACACGAGCTCTGAAGCAAGCTTCCAGAAAATTGGAACGGAAATGGCGCCACACCAAACTGGAAGTCTTCCGACTAGCTTGGAAAGACAGTACCGTGCAGTATCGAAGAGCCCTCACTGCTGCTCGATCATCCTATTTTTCCAACTTAATTGAGGAAAATAAGAACAATCCGAAATTTCTTTTTGATACTGTCGCAAAGCTAACTAAAAAGCAGCCTTCGCAAATGGAGGATGGCTTTCACTTCAGCAGTAATACATTTATGAACTTCTTTGAGGAAAAGATCATGATCATTAGAAAGCAAATTACGGACTCCTCTTTAAATCTGGGTATTCCTCCAAAGCTCCATTGTCCTGAGTCTGCACAACCCTGCCAGGACCTAGGATCAAGGGAGATACTAAAGTGTTTTAGTACTATATCTCTTGACGCAATGATGAAAATAATCATGGCCTCCAAACCCTCAAGCTGCATACTGGACCCTATTCCAACTAAACTACTGAAAGAGCTGCTTCCTGTGCTTGGCCCTCCTATGTTGAACATAATAAACGGCTCTCTATCCACCGGATGTGTACCAAGCTCACTAAAAGTGGCAGTAATAAAGCCTCTCTTGAAAAAGCCGAATCTTGATCCAGAAATTATAAAAAACTATCGGCCTATATCGAATCTTCCATTCCTCTCAAAAATTTTAGAAAAAGCTGTTGCACAGCAACTCACTGCCTTCCTGAAGACAAACAATGTATACGAAACGCTTCAGTCTGGTTTTAGACCCCATCATAGCACTGAGACTGCACTTGTGAAGGTGGTAAATGACCTTTTAATGACGTCAGACCGAGGCTCTGCATCTGTCCTCGTGCTCCTAGATCTTAGTGCCGCTTTTGATACCATCGATCACCACATTCTTTTGGAGAGATTGGAAACCCAAATTGGTCTACATGGACAAGTTCTGGCCTGGTTTAGATCTTATCTGTCGGAAAGATATCAGTTTGTCTCTGTGAATGGTTTGTCCTCTGACAAATCAATTGTAAATTTCGGTGTTCCTCAAGGTTCCGTTTTAGGACCACTATTGTTTTCACTATATATTTTACCTCTTGGGGATGTCATTCGAAAACATAATGTTAAATTTCACTGCTATGCGGACGACACACAGCTGTACATTTCAATGAAACATGGTGAAGCCCCAAAATTGCCCTCGCTAGAAGCCTGTGTTTCAGACATAAAGAAGTGGATGGCTGCAAACTTTCTACTTTTAAACTCGGACAAAACAGAGATGCTTGTTCTAGGTCCCAAGAAACAAAGAGATCTTCTGTTGAATCTGACAATTAATCTGGATGGTTGTACAGTCGTCTCAAATAAAACTGTGAAGGACCTCGGCGTTACTCTGGACCCTGATCTCTCTTTTGAAGAACATATCAAGACTGTTTCAAGGACAGCTTTTTTCCATCTACGTAACATTGCAAAAATCAGACATTTTCTGTCCAAAAATGACGCAGAAAAATTAATCCATGCTTTTGTTACTTCTAGGCTGGACTACTGCAATGCTCTACTTTCCGGCTACCCGGATAAAGCACTAAATAAACTTCAGTTAGTGCTAAATACGGCTGCTAGAATCCTGACTAGAACCAAAAAATTTGATCATATTACCCCAGTGCTAGCCTCCCTACACTGGCTTCCTGTTAAGGCAA
Organism: Salmo salar; assembly: GCF_905237065.1. Taxonomy (NCBI): domain Eukaryota; kingdom Metazoa; phylum Chordata; class Actinopteri; order Salmoniformes; family Salmonidae; genus Salmo; species Salmo salar. The sequence goes on from NC_059469.1 coordinate 39,205,640, forward strand.
GGGCTGATTTCAAGGTTTTACTGCTAACCTACAAAGCATTACATGGGCTTGCTCCTACCTATCTTTCCGATTTGGTCCTGCCGTACATACCTACACGTACGCTACGGTCACAAGACGCAGGCCTCCTAATTGTCCCTAGAATTTCTAAGCAAACGGCTGGAGGTAGGGCTTTCTCCTATAGAGCTCAATTTTTATGGAATGGTCTGCCTAACAATGTGAGAGACGCAGACTCAGTCTCAACCTTTAAGTCTTTACTGAAGACTTATCTCTTCAGTAGGTGCTATGATTAAGTATAGTCTGGCCCGGGAGTGTGAAGGTGAACGGAAAGGCTGGAGCAACGAACCGCCCTTGCTGTCTCTGCCTTGCCGGTTCCCCTCTTTCCACTGGGATTCTCTGCCTCTAACCCTTTTACAGGGGCTGAGTCACTGGCCTACTGGTGTTCTTCCATGCCGTCCATGGGAGGGTTTCTCTTGTCTTATCCGGTGTCCTGTGTGTATTTAAATATGCTCTCTCTAATTCTCTCTTTCTCTCTTTCTGTCTTTCTCTCGTAGGACCTGAGCCCTAGGACCATTCCTCAGGACTCCATGGTATGATGACTCCTTGCTGTCCCCAGTCCACCTGGCCGTGCTGCTGCTCCAGTTTCAACTGTTCTGCCTGCGGCTATGGAACCCTGACCTGTTCACCGGACGTGCTTGTTGCACCCTCGACAACTACTATGATTATTATTATTTGACCATGCTGGTCATTTATGAACATTTTAACATTTTAACATTTTGACCATGTTCTGTTATAATATCCACCCTGCACAGCCAGAAGAGGACTGGCCACCCCTCATAGCCTGGTTCCTCTCTAGGTTTCTAATCTCCACCCTGCACAGCCAGAAGAGGACTGGCCACCCCTCATAGCCTGGTTCCTCTCTAGGTTTCTTCCTAGGTTTTTGGCCTTTCTAGGGAGTTTTTCCTAGGGAGTTTTTCCTAGCCACCGTGCTTCTTTCACATGCTTTGCTTGCTGTTTGGGGTTTTAGGCTGGGTTTCTGTACAGCACTTTGAGAATATCAGCTGATGTAAGAAGGGCTATATAAAAATAAATTTGATTTGATTTGATTTGACAACAGTTCACCTGACACAAGACTGAATCCAAACATTACAACTGTTGATTTGATGTACTGTACTTTTCACAACATTTCTTAAAATAATGAAATCTGAAAAAAACTCTGTATACATTCAGTAACATGATAGGAATATTCCTGTAAAATGTTGGGGTAGGTGCAACATAAGACAAAAAATAAATTAAAAAAATGACAAGGGTTTGAGTGAGAGGACTAACTGGTGTCTCCAAGTGGACACACACCTCTCCAAACTGTGTTCACAATTCCTTAGTCATTTCAAAGCACTTTTATAACTCAAAGAATAGTCTTCAACTACAGGAAGGAGTCATGAGTGCATTCAGGTGTGTGTGACGCGCCAAACTTTCTTCACAATAAACAAACACGGGCACGTTCTGTTCAGAAGAACAACGACGGCGTGTCATCTGGTAACATCTAACATAGTGATCATAAACGTCGACGCTGTAAACGACGTCAGTTTTATGATGTGGTTTGAAGTGTTTGTATGACATCGAAGCTGTATTTATTACAATGTCAGATTTTTTTCTAAATACATCGACTCCTCTGGATTCACAGCGATTCCCCTTCACTCGGCATGTATTTATTACAATGTCAGATTTTTTTCTAAATACATCGACTCCTCTGGATTCACAGCGATTCCCCTTCACTCGGACAACAACATAATGTTCTAACAGTTTCCCAGTCAGCTGGAGGGATGAGGCGGCATCTTCTTGTCACAGCACAGTGCTCTAGTTCAGAACAGCTGTCAGTCAAATACAGAGCTGTGAAGTGGAGAAACTGAGCTCTGACGTCATGTATAGCATGTTACTCTACAGCCACTGTGTTCCAATTATAGGCGCTTATCATTGCCCAAATATGCAATCAACCCCTATACGGGTAAAAATGTAAAGGCTTAATTGGAACCATGAACAATTACTAGGGTTAGAGAGGAGGTCTGGTACTGGGGTTAGAGAGGAGGTTAGAGAGGAGGTCTGGTACTGGGGTTAGAGAGGAGGTCTGGTACTGGGGTTAGAGAGGAGGTTAGAGAGGAGGTCTGGTACTGGGGTTAGAGAGGAGGTCTGGTACTGGGGTTAGAGAGGAGGTTAGAGAGGAGGTCTGGTACTGGGGTTAGAGAGGAGATTAGAGAGGAGGTCTGGTACTGGGGTTAGAGAGGAGGTCTGGTACTGGGGTTAGAGAGGAGGTCTGGTACTGGGGTTAGAGAGGAGGTCTGGTACTGGGGTTAGAGAGGAGGTCTGGTACTGGGGTTAGAGAGGAGGTCTGGTACTGGGGTTAGAGAGGAGGTCTGGTACTGGGGTTAGAGAGGAGGTCTGGTACTGGGGTTAGAGAGGAGGTTAGAGAGGAGGTCTGGTACTGGGGTTAGAGAGGAGGTCTGGTATTGGGGTTAGAGAGGAGGTCTGGTACTGGGGTTAGAGAGGAGGTCTGGTACTGGGGTTAGAGAGGAGGTCTGGTACTGGGGTTAGAGAGGAGGTCTGGTACTGGGGTTAGAGAGGAGGTTAGAGAGGAGGTCTGGTACTGGGGTTAGAGAGGAGGTTAGAGAGGAGGTCTGGTACTGGGGTTAGAGAGGAGATTAGAGAGGAGGTCTGGTACTGGGGTTAGAGAGGAGGTCTGGTACTGGGGTTAGAGAGGAGGTCTGGTACTGGGGTTAGAGAGGAGGTCTGGTACTGGGGTTAGAGAGGAGGTCTGGTACTATTTATGGGAACAGCATTTGGACTGTGTTTCTTTCAACAGAACAATCAGATTCCCAGTTGAATGTGCAGCTGGGGATTGTCAAGCAACACTGGGGGCTGATTGTGTCTGGTTCTGGTGCTGTTGGCTCTGTTGTTACTGATGATGAATGTGGTAACTAGGGGGTTCTGATGGGTTCTGGTGCTGTTGGCTGGGAAAACTGTTAAAGAGCTGGGGGCTGAGAGAGACAGAGGAGACACTGGAATGTGGGGTTCATTAAGACATCTCTGAGATCCACACACGCACGCACGCACGCACGCACACATACCACACACACACACCACACACACCACACACACACACACACACACACACACACACACACACACACACACACACACACATGGAATACATACGGTAGAATGTTCACTGTATAATGTTCAAAGATTATAGTTTCAGAATGTATGACTCTACTTGGTCCTCCTGTCCAGTGGTAGTCTCTGCTTGGTCCTCCTGTCCAGTGGTAGTCTCTGCTTGGTCCTCCCATCTCAGTGGTAGTCTCTGCTTGGTCCTCCTGTCCAGTGGTAGTCTCTACTGGTCCTCCTGTCCCCATCTCAGTGGTAGTCTCTACTGGTCCTCCTGTCCAGTGGTAGTCTCTACTGGTCCTCCTGTCCAGTGGTAGTCTCTACTGGTCCTCCTGTCCAGTGGTGGTCTCTACTGGTCCTCCTGTCCAGTGGTAGTCTCTACTGGTCCTCCTGTCCCCATCTCAGTGGTAGTCTCTACTGGTCCTCCTGTCCAGTGGTAGTCTCTACTGGTCCTCCTGTCCAGTGGTAGTCTCTACTGGTCCTCCTGTCCAGTGGTGGTCTCTACTGGTCCTCCTGTCCAGTGGTAGTCTCTGCTTGGTCCTCCTGTCCAGTGGTAGTCTCTGCTTGGTCCTCCTGTCCCCATCTCAGTGGTAGTCTCTGCTTGGTCCTCCTGTCCAGTGGTAGTCTCTGCTTGGTCCTCCTGTCCCATATCAGTGGTAGTCTCTACTGGTTATCCTGTCCAGTGGTAGTCTCTACTTGGTCCTCCTGTCCCATCTCAGTGGTAGTCTCTAATGGTCCTCCTGTCCCCATCTCAGTGGTAGTCTCTACTGGTCCTCCTGTCCAGTGGTAGTCTCTACTGGTCCTCCTGTCCAGTGGTAGTCTCTACTGGTCCTCCTGTCCAGTGGTGGTCTCTACTGGTCCTCCTGTCCAGTGGTAGTCTCTACTGGTCCTCCTGTCCAGTGGTGGTCTCTACTGGTCCTCCTGTCCAGTGGTAGTCTCTGCTGGTCCTCCTGTCCCATCTCAGTGGTAGTCTCTACTGGTCCTCCTGTCCAGTGGTAGTCTCTACTGGTCCTCCTGTCCAGTGGTAGTCTCTGCTGGTCCTCCTGTCCCCATCTCAGTGGTAGTCTCTGCTTGGTCCTCCTGTCCAGTGGTAGTCTCTGCTTGGTCCTCCTGTCCCATATCAGTGGTAGTCTCTACTGGTTATCCTGTCCAGTGGTAGTCTCTACTTGGTCCTCCTGTCCCATCTCAGTGGTAGTCTCTACTGGTCCTCCTGTCCCCATCTCAGTGGTAGTCTCTACTGGTCCTCCTGTCCAGTGGTAGTCTCTACTGGTCCTCCTGTCCAGTGGTAGTCTCTACTGGTCCTCCTGTCCAGTGGTGGTCTCTACTGGTCCTCCTGTCCAGTGGTAGTCTCTACTGGTCCTCCTGTCCAGTGGTGGTCTCTACTGGTCCTCCTGTCCAGTGGTAGTCTCTGCTGGTCCTCCTGTCCCATCTCAGTGGTAGTCTCTACTGGTCCTCCTGTCCAGTGGTAGTCTCTACTGGTCCTCCTGTCCAGTGGTAGTCTCTGCTGGTCCTCCTGTCCCATCTCAGTGGTAGTCTCTGCTTGGTCCTCCTGTCCAGTGGTAGTCTCTACTGGTCCTCCTGTCCCATCTCAGTGGTAGTCTCTGCTTGGTCCTCCTGTCCCATATCAGTGGTAGTCTCTACTGGTTATCCTGTCCAGTGGTAGTCTCTACTTGGTCCTCCTGTCCCATCTCAGTGGTAGTCTCTACTGGTCCTCCTGTCCCCATCTCAGTGGTAGTCTCTACTGGTCCTCCTGTCCAGTGGTAGTCTCTACTGGTCCTCCTGTCCAGTGGTAGTCTCTACTGGTCCTCCTGTCCAGTGGTAGTCTCTGCTGGTCCTCCTGTCCCATCTCAGTGGTAGTCTCTGCTGGTCCTCCTGTCCCATCTCAGTGGTAGTCTCTACTGGTCCTCCTGTCCAGTGGTAGTCTCTACTGGTCCTCCTGTCCAGTGGTGGTCTCTACTGGTCCTCCTGTCCAGTGGTAGTCTCTGCTGGTCCTCCTGTCCCATCTCAGTGGTAGTCTCTGCTGGTCCTCCTGTCCCATCTCAGTGGTAGTCTCTGCTGGTCCTCCTGTCCCATCTCAGTGGTAGTCTCTACTTGGTCCAGTGTCGTCCGGGTTAGGGGAGTGTTTGGTCGGCAGGGATGTCCTTGTCCCATCATGCACTAGCAACTCCTGTGGCGGGCCCGGGCGCAGTGCACGCTGACACGGTCGCCAGGTGTACGATGTTTCCTCCGACACATTGGTGCGGCTGGCTTCCTGGTTAAGAGGGCATTGTGTCAAGAAGCAGTGCGGCTTGGCTGGGTTGTGTTTCGCAGGATACACGGCTCTCGACCTTCACCTCTCCCGAGTCCATGCGGAAGTTGCAGCGATGAGACAAGACTGTAACTACCAATTGGAAACCACGAAATTAGGGAGAAAAAGGGCAAAAAAATCAAAAAAATTATTTACAACAAAATACAGTCAAAATTGTACATGTACGGTTGAAGTAGGAAGTTTACATACACTTAGGTTGGAGTCGTTAAAACTCGTTTTTCAGCCGCTCCACAAATTTCTTGTTAACAAACTATAGTTGTGGCAAGTCGGTTAGGACATCTACTTTGTCATTTGTCAAGTCATTTTTCCAACAATTGTTTACAGACAGATTATTTCACTGATAATTCACTGTATCACAGTTCCAGTGGGTCAGAAGTTTACATACACTAAGTTGACTGTGCCTTTAAACAGCTTGGAAAATTCCATAGAATGATGTCATGGCTTTAGAAGCTTCTGATAGGCTAATTGACATCATTTGAGTCAATTGGAGGTGTACCTGTGGATGTATTTCGAGGCCTACCTTCAAACTCAGTGCCTCTTTGCTTGACCTCCACAAGTCTGGTTCATCCTTGGGAGCAATTTCCAAACGCCTGAAGGTACCACGTTCATCTGTACAAACAATAGTACGCAAGTATAAACACCATGGGACCACGCAGCCGTCATACCGCTCAGAAAGGAGACGCGTTCTGTCTCCTAGATATGAACGTACTTCGGTGCGAAAAGTGCAACTCAATCCCAGAAGAACAGCAAAGGATCTTGTGAAGATGCAGGTACAAAAGTATCTATATCCACAGTAAAACGAGTCCTATATCGACATAACCTGAAAGGCCGCTCAGCAAGGAAGAAGCTACTGCTCCAAAACCGCCATAAAAAAGCCATACTACGGTTTGCAACTGCACATGGGGACAAAGATCGTACTTTTTGGAGAAATGTCCTCTGTGTCACATCCTGACCAGCAGAGGGAGCAATTGGATTAGTTTTGGTCAGGATGTGGCAGGGTTTTTGTGTGTGTGAATGGTTGTGTTGGTGATTAGGATTCTCAATTGAAGGCAGGTGTGTTGAGTTGCCTTTGATTGGGAGTCCTATATAGGAGTGTGTGTTTTTCTTTGGGGTTATGGGTAATTGTTTCTTGTTTAGTGTGGTTGCACCTGACAGGACTGTTGGCTGTCAGTTTTCTCAGTTTGTTTTTGTTATAGTGTTCTTTCTATTAAATTCAAGATGACAAACACTAACTCTGCTGCATTTTGGTCCACTTCTCTCCATGAAGACAGCTGTGACACTCTGGTCTGATGAAACCTAAATAGAACTGTTTGGCCATAATGACCATCGTTACGTTTGGAGGAAAAAGGGGGAGGCTTGCAAGCCGAAGAACACCATCCCAACCGTGAAGCACGGGGGTGGCAGCATCATGTTGTGGAGGTGCTTTGCTGCAGGAGGGACTGGTGCACTTCATAAAATAGATGGCATCATGAGGGAGGAAAATGATGTGTTTATATTGAAGCAACATCTGAAGACATCAGTCAGGAAGTTAAAGTTTGGTCGCAAATGGGTCTTCCAAATGGACAATGACCCCAAGCATACTTCCAAAGTTGTGGCAAAATGGCTTAAGGACAACAAAGTCAAGGAATTGGAGTGGCCATCACAAAGCCCTGACCTCAATTCTATAGAAAATGTGTGGGCAGAACTGAAAAAGCGTGTGAGAGCAAGGAGGCCAACAAACCTGACTCAGTTACACCAGCTCTGTCAGGAGGAATGGGCCAAAATTCACCCAACTTATTGTGGGAAGCTTGTGGAAGGCTACCCGAAACGTTTGACCCAAGTTAAACAATTTAAAGGCAATGCTATCAAATACTAATTGAGTGTATGTGAACTTCTGACCCACTGGGAATGTGATGAAAGAAATACAAGCTGAAATAAATCATTCTCTCTACTATTATTCTGACATTTCACATTCTTAAAATAAAGTGGTGATCCTAACTGACCTAAAACAGGGAATTTTTACTAGGATTAAAATGTCAGGAATTGTGAAAAACTGAGTTTAAATGTATTTGGCTAAGGTGTATGTATACTTTCGACTTCAACTGTAAAAAAGCCACGTCCCTACTAAGCCCAGCCTTTTCCTTCTGTAACCTGTTGCTCCAAGAACTCCCGAACTAACATTCACTAGCAATGGTTCGTTGAGGATCTCCAGGATTCCTCCAGTCCACAAGAGTGTGTTCTGTCTTGAATCTGACTCACTCTATCATGTTATGAAATATTTGTATTAAATTCTTTTGTCTGTTTCATTTCTTTGTGTTGTTTGCTTCAACCATAACGTTTTAATAACTCTGTGTTAAATCCAGTGTAGGATTACTTTTTTTTTGTGGTAACGAGTAATTTAACACGTTTGTTTTTCAATTTAAGTAATCAGTTACTATTTCAAATAAGCAAATAGTTACTTTTAAATATTATTTCCCTTTTTAATTCCCTCCCCCCCATTTTTTTTTTTTAAATCCCTTCCCCTACGTTTACACTCTTCCTGTTTCTTCAAGAACATTGTAGTGGGAAGCTACCTAGCAAGGTGGCAGAGACAACAACCTTCACATTATTTTGGTAGAAGAAAAGGAGAAAAAACATAATACGAGAATGTAAACTTCCAAAAAAATCAAGAAGTACCTTCAGGCCGAGCACAGATCCACAAGACCGGTGGAGAAAGACCAACGCCAGCCAAATGGCCGTTGATGCAGAGGATGATGTTCCAACACAGCAAAATCTAGATTTCTGTTCGGTTAAACCTGTCACCCCACCAGAACTAAATGAACATGTATGCATCATTAATCAGTAATTACTTTGATTGCATCCTATTTATTTCAATGCATTATGTATAGGATTTATCTGACAGTCTAATTCGCAAGTTATTTTAATTTCCATGTCGATATTTCAAGTCGGTCTTGTTTTAACTTAATAGGCTGTATTTAGTGGCTTTGATGTGTATATTTAGTTTCATAAAGCTGCCTAAATGTTGTTTTTTGATTTTGATTTATGGACAATGTTCCTTTGAGGCATTGGCTTTATCAAGATAAAATGTAGTTGTGATGCAACACTTTGCATTCATCAGACATTTTCGATAGTTTAAATATGGAATTTCGTTAGAACACCTGTTGTTCGTTAGAACACCTGTTGTTCGTTAGAACACCTGGACATCGTTCTTCATTATCATAATCTGCATACATTTATCCTCCATCACCCGTTTTTTTGTGGAACAGTTACATTTCAATATATGCTGCTGAACTACAAAGGACAAATAATAACGTGATTTAAAAAAAAAAAGAAAACATTGTTTATTGTAAAATACACGATTCAATTTACTGAAACAACTGAACCAACTATTTGGAAATCTGACCCTTGATCTCGGTCTCGAGCTCTCCGATGGTGTCCGATGCCATCAGTGCCGCATTGACAACTCGTTAGCAGTGGCGGTTCTAGACCATTTCAACTGGAGGGGGGGCAAGCTGGGGCCAGTTGTACTGTTAGAGGGGGGGGGGCAAGCTGGGGCCAGTTGTTCTGTTAGAGGGGCGGCCAAGCTGGGGCCAGTTGTACTGTTAGAGGGGCCAGTTACATTAGACGTTATTGTTGTCATATCGTTTTCTCCACTGCCATTAGCAGGCAAAAGACCATGTTCATAATCATCATCGTTGCCACTGTCTAATAACGGATGTAAAAAAAGAACGATAGCAAAAATGAGTTATGTCAAAATTATTTCATATTCCACATCAGGGGGTCCAAAATTGTTGTCACAGGGGCACTGCCCCTGCCCCCCTCCCCCCTGCCCCCCTCCCCCTCCAGAACCGCTAGTGCTCGTTAGATGCTTATTGGTACGTTCCGCTTTGAATTTCCTGCAAATACTAAGTAGGCAAGCCATTCTAAGTTAGTGTGAGCCCTCTACGGGGCGTGACCAATGACCAAAGCCATTCTAAGTTAGTGTGCGCCCTCTACGGGGCGTAACCAATGACCAAAGCCATTCTAAGTTAGTGTGCGCCCTCTACGGGGCGTGACCAATGACCAAAGCCATTCTAAGTTAGTGTGCGCCCTCTACGGGGCGATGACCAATGACCAAAACGCTCAAGGCATTTTCAGAGAGTTTTCTGTTTTTTGGTAATGCAAAATTAATGTATTGACTAACGAGTTACTTTCCACAGTAAGTAACGGTGTAATGTAGCGAGGTACTTTTAATGGTAGTAACATTGTAACCTAACGAGTTATAAAAAGTAATGTTCCCCAACAAGGCTTGAATCTCACTCACTCTCCCATGTTTTGAAGAAGATGGGGATAGTTTGTGTTGCTCGCCAGCCCACCAGCCCACCTGCCCCTGTCATTCACCGAGTCTGAAATGTAATGCTAACCCACAGCTGTAAAAGTTATCAACTTGACCATGGTCAGGATCGTCGCTCGCGTCGCAAAATAAAATTAGAAATTGATATTTTGCCAAGGGCTAAAATAGAAGTCAGTTCTATTTGTGACGCAGATCGCGCTGCAAGTCCTGTCTCTCCCATCTCCTCATTGGTTTATAGAAGCAGGTATCCACATGCCATCTCCTCATTGGTTATACCCACGTGGGTGACTGAAAGACGAATGAGGTCGGTGGCGGTAATGCACCTAATTTATGAAAGTTGCCAATCACAATATAAAGTCAAGAAAAGAAAAGGCCCGGAAGGAGGAGAGATGACTAGAAATGATTCGGTTGACCGTTGTATGCGTGGATTAATTGTCGGAGTAGAGGACCTTGTGCATTTCAGGTAAAATAACTCAATGCTTATATCCCAGTGTCACGTTCGTCGTACAAAGTGGACCAAAACGCAGCGGGAATGTGTATGCTCATCTTCTTATTTATTAAAGAAACGGAACAAAACACTTGAACAAAACAACGACGAAGAACAGTCCCGTAAGGACAAATGACTATATGGAGAAACAACTACCCACAAATCCCATAGAAAAACACCCCTAATAAATAGGACCTTCAATTAGAGGCAACGAGGAACAGCTGCCTCCAATTGAAGGTCAACCCAATAAACTAAGCATAGAAATAGAATAACTAGACACAGACATAGAAATAGACTAACATAGAACATTGCCCAACAAACCCCGAAACACACTAAACAAACACCCCCTGCCACGCCCTGACCAAACTACAAAAACAAACAACCCCTTTTACTGGTCAGGACGTGACACCCAGGACAAATTAGCTAGCAACAGCAAGCTAGCTAAATAGGACAAATTAGCTAGCAAGTGCAAGCTAGCTAGCTAAATTGCCATAAATGTTTAATACTTTTCGACCTGTCCCCAAATGAATGTAATTGGTTCAGAGTTTGTTTTAATATTTTAAGCTGTGTGTCCTGATCGCACTTGGTGTGGGGGGGTGCACAATGGCGCAGGATGGCGCACGTGCGCAGCCGGTTTGGGTTCTGTGTTAGGCGATGTGTGATATAGCTATCATTGATTCACTTTGATAGACTATCCTGGGTCCATGAAGACAGCTCTATGTGATAGACTATCCATAAAGACAGCTCTATGTGATAGACTATCCATAAAGACAGCTCTATGTGATAGACTATCCATAAAGACAGCTCTATGTGATAGACTATCCATAAAGACAGCTCTATGTGATAGACTATCCATAAAGACAGGTCTATGTGATAGACTATCCATAAAGACAGCTCTATGTGATAGACTATCCATAAAGACAGCTCTATGTGATAGACTATCCATAAAGACAGCTCTATGTGATAGTGCTGCCTTCATGGACCCAGTAATCCATGCTTGTGTTTCCTAGTACCCATGTTTTCAGGAAGGAAGTATAGTATCCATGGAAACAAGGGACATGCTGCATCATCACAATTTAAAATTATATTTAACTAAGACCAAATTCTTATTTACAATGAGGGCCTACACCAGCCAAACCCAGACAATTGCGCGCCGCCCTATGGGACTCCCAATCACGGCCAGTTATGATACAGCCTGGATTCGAACCAGGGTGTCTATGGTGACGCCTCTTAACACTGAGATGCAGTGCCTTAGACCACAGCGCCACTCAGGAGCCGAGATAAACATAACTGCTTCTCAACCTACTCTGATTGAAAAAGCAATACACCTGGTCATTTATTTTACAACCTGAATAAAAAACCTTATTAAACCATCTGTAGAGCTATGTAGGCAAACAGAAGAGCAATCATCTGTTAGTCTACGATCCCCAACTGTTGGTTATAATCACGATGTGTACCAAATCGTACCCTATTCCTTATATAGTGCAATACTTTTTACCAGGCCCATAGGGAATAGGGTGCCGTTTGGGACACAGCCGTACTCATAATGAAAGGAGACAGGTTCATCCTTGGAGGTTTGCAGACCATGTAACATTTAGAGCTAAAGTGAGGGAATGGAGGGAGCATAACAGTCAATCCCTGGTGTGCCTTTTTTGGTTAACCTTTATTTAACTAGGCAAGTCGGTTAAGAACAAATTCTTATTTACAATGACGGCCAAACCCGGACAACACTGGGCCAATTGTGCGCCGCCCTCAATCACGGCCGGTTGTGATACAGCCTGGATTTCAACCAGGGTCTGTAGTGACGCCTCTAGCACTGAGATGCAGTGCCTTAGACCGCTGAACCAGGGTCTGTATTGATGCCCCTAGCACTGAGATGCAGTGCCTCAGACCACTGAACCAGGGTGTCTGTATTGATGCCCCTAGCACTGAGATGCAGTGCCTCAGACCGCTGAACCAGGGTCTGTAGTGACGCCTCCAGCACTGAGATGCAGTGCCTTAGACCGCTGCGCCACTCACCAGCCCCCGATGGTCTGGTGGTAGAGGTTATTGGCCAGTCTGTTAGTTTTAGCCATGATGCTCCTATAATGCCCGCGTCTGAGTGATGAAAGCGGGGAGAACAGGCTGTGAGGTCCCTGATGATCTCTTTGGCCTTCCTGTGACACCTGGTGTTGTAGGTGTCCTGGAGGGCAGGTAGTGTGATCCCAATGGTGCGCTGGGCTGAGTGTACCACCCTCTGTAGTGGCGGTGGAGTTGCCGTATCAGGCTGTGATGTAGCCCGACAGTATGCTCTCGATGGTGCTCCTGTAGAACACTGTGAGGGCCTTCGGAGACAGGCCGAATTTCTTCAACCTCCTGAGAGTCGGTGTCGTGCCTTCTTCACCACGGTGTCCGTGTGGTTTGACCATTTCAGCTCCTCGGGGAGATGTGTACGCGATGATCTTGAAGTTTTGGACCGTCTCCACGGCGACCCAATTGATGAGGATGGGGCCACGCCCAGCCTGGGGTGTCTTCCGCCCGAAGTCCAAAATCAGCTCCTTTGTTTTGCTGACGTTGAGGGAGAGGTTGTTTACCTGGCATCACGCTGTCAGAGTGCCTACCTCCTCCCCTGTAAACCGTCTCATTGTTGTTGGTAAAGGCCTATTACTGTCATGTCGTCAGCGAACTACTGACAGTTGTGGCTGCTTTGTGTGATGTATACTTGTCTCTACCTTCTTGCCCTTTGTGTTGTTGTCTGTGCCCAATAATGTTTGTACCATGTTTTGTGCTGCTACCATGTTGTGTTGCTGCCCTGCTGTGTTGTTGTCTTAGGTCTCTCTTTATGTAGTGTTGTGGTGTCTCTCTTTATGTAGTGTTGTCTCTCTCTCTATGTAGTGTTGTGTTGTCTCTCTTTATGTAGTGTTGTGGTGTCTCTCTTTATGTAGTGTTGTGGTGTCTCTCTCTATGTAGTGTTGTGGTGTCTCTCTTTATGTAGTGTTGTGTTGTCTCTCTTGTCGTGATGTGTGTTTTGTCCTATATTATTATTTTTAATCCCAGCCCCAGTCCCCGCAGGAGGCCTTTTGCCTTTTGGTAGGCCGTCATTGTAAATAAGAAATTGTTCTTAACTGACTTGCCCAGGTAAATAAAGGTTAAATAAAATAAATAAATAAAAAATGATGTAGTTGAAACCGTGTGAGGCAACGTAGTCGTGGGTATACAGGGAATTCAGGAGGGGACTGAGGACGCACCCTTGTGGGGCCCCGGTGTTGATAATCAGTGTCGAGGAGGTAATGTTGCCTACCTTCACCCCCTGGAGGGGCGGCCAGTCAGGAAGTCCAGGACCCAGTTGCATAGGGAGGAGTTTAGTCCCAGGGCTGTGAGCTTTGTGGAGAACTTAGAGGGCGCTATACAACGACACAGGATGAGACCCAGATGCACAGGAGGCACATGGTTCGGTTCTCAGAATATTTATTATAGCAAAGGGGCAGGTCGAGGGCAGGCAAAGGGGCAGGTCGAGGGCAGGCAAAGGGGCAGGTCGAGGGCAGGCAAAGGGGCAGGTCGAGGGCAGGCAAAGGGGCAGGTCGAGGGCAGGCAAAGGGGCAGGTCGAGGGCAGGCAAAGGGGGCAGGTCGAGGGCAGGCAAAGGGGCAGGTCGAGGGCAGGCAAAGGGGCAGGTCGAGGGCAGGCAAAGGGGCAGGTCGAGGGGCAGGCAAAGGGGCAGGTCGAGGGCAGGCAAAGGGGCAGGTCGAGGGGCAGGCAGAGGGGCAGGTCGAGGGGCAGGCAAAGGGGCAGGTCGAGGGCAGGCAAAGGGGCAGGTCGAGGGCAGGCAAAGGGGCAGGTCGAGGGCAGGCAGAGGGGCAGGTCGAGGGCAGGCAAAGGGGCAGGTCGAGGGCAGGCAAAGGGGCAGGTCGAGGGCAGGCAAAGGGGCAGGTCGAGGGCAGGCAGAGGGGCAGGGTCAGGGTCAGGCTCAGGGTCAGGCTCAGGGTCAGGGTCAGGGTCAGGGTCAGGGTCAGGGTCAGGCTCAGGGTCAGGGTCAGGCTCAGGGTCAGGGCGTCAGGCTCAGGGTCAGGGTCAGGGTCAGGGTCAGGGCCAGGCTTGTCACTTTTCCCCCTTAGTAACGTTTAGACCAAACCTACTAAGTGATTTACAATACAAGATTACAACAATATAAAGACGTCATAGGGCCTATGTAAACATCCCATGTGTTCAGAACAACCCTGTCCAGACCCGTTTGGATAATGCGTTGCGCCACTCTGTGGCCTACTCTGCTCCTGAACCTGTTTTTGTTTCTACGGTACATTAGGAGCTAAGAGTGATTGTATTTTGTACACACATCCAGATACTCAGCTGGTTTGTGCGGTGACTCGGGGATGGGACAGATTCTCTGAATATTTATTTTTGTAAGGCTGTGGACAGGTCGGAGGTTATCGGGACAGTAACCTATTACGCCCAGTCTTAAAACCGTTTGACTATAGAAGTCCGCTTGTTTTCTGCCCGATTTTATACAGCTTGTGTCATAACGGGAGGTCCAAGGCAGGTTGGATTCATTTGCATACAAAGAGGAACCAGGAAATGTGGTCACAATACAGACGAAGTGGGCAGATAAGAGTGTACATTTTATTAGCATGTGTAGACGCAACAAATCTCGATCAGATAGCGATCAGATCAATCAATCAATCAAATGTATTTATAAAGCCCCTTCTTACATCAGCCGATGTCACAAAGTGCTGTACAGAAACCCAGCCTAAAACCCCCAAACAGCAAGCAATGCAGGTGTAGAAGCACGGTGGCTAGGAAAAACTCCCTAGAAAGGCCAGAACCTAGGAAGAAACCTAGAGAGGAACCAGGCTATGAGGGGTGGCCAGTCCTCTTCTGGCTGTGCTGGGTGGAGATTAGAAACCTAGAGAGGAACCAGGCTATGAGGGGTGGCCAGTCCTCTTCTGGCTGTGCCGGGTGGAGATTAGAAACCTAGAGAGGAACCAGGCTATGAGGGGTGGCCAGTCCTCTTCTGGCTGTGCCGGGTGGAGATTATAACAGAACGTGGCCAAGATGTTCAAACGTTCATAGACGACCAGCATGGTCAGATAATAATAATCACAGTAGTTGTAGACGGGTGCAACAGGTCCTCCTGTAGCCACGGATTTAGACTAAAGAGGGTTTTACACACATCCAAACTGTTCACGGAAGCTGGATAAATAGACCTATGCAATAGAAAGAGAAAGGGGGAATGTCCACTGACCGTTATACTGTGGCCCAGAACCATGATATCATACATGACATATCTCGCTCCATGAGCATAAGGCGATATGTCTACACCAGAGGAGGCTGGTGAGGGGAGGGTGGCTCGTAATAAATGGCTGAAACGGAGCGAATGGAACGGCATGGAATGCATGGAAACCATGGAAACCGTTCCACGTTTATTTCTCCTCCAGCCTGTCCTCCCCAGTCAAGGGACTCCTCAACTTCCTGTGGTACACACACACGTAGGGCCTAAGGCTCTTCGGCAGGACGCATGAATATAGTCTATTAAATAGTATAGACTAACCCTAGAATATAGGCCTAGTTACAACAAACAAGCTAGTGTTTTAGGGGGGGGGCTTCAACATGGAAATAATCATCTATACACATTGCATTCGCATTTCGAAAAAAGCATTGCGTGTTCGAGCTATGGAAAACTAGGACATTACCCAAACGTTACAAGATCAGTCTTCCGTCTCCATGTGGCTTGTTAGTAACGCGTGAAAGGTAAACAAAGTGTCTTCCTACTGTCACTGACAGCTGGGCTTCACGGTGAGATTGGGGGTTGTAGTTACCTTTCCTTAAATGGGCAACGCACAGAGGCCCTAATGAGTCCAAACCTTTCACAGAAACTGCATGGACAATAATATCCAATATAAAGACAAAACAGAAATGTCTGACAGTTTTGATAAATATTATAATTTAAACCTTGCTTATAGGCTACTATAGGCGTCCGCTGTCCAAACCGATGACATATCCAATTGCGTTACCCTTAAGACCAGGCTTAGGTTCGTCTTAAACCTTAAATTTTATTTAACCAGGTAAGTTGACTGAGAACACATTCTCATTTACAGCAACAACCTGGGGAATAGTTACAGGGGAGAGGAGGGTGGATGAATGAGCCAATTGTAAGCTGGGGATGATTAGGTGAACCATGATGGTATGAGGGCCAGATTGAGAATTTAGCCAGGACACTGGGGTTAACACCCCTACTCTTATGATAAGTACCATGGGATCTTTAATGACCTCAGAGAGTCAGGACACCCGTTTAACGTCCCATCTGAAAGACATCACCCTACACAGGGCAATGTCCCCTATCACTACCCTGGGGCATTGGGATATTTTTATTTTAGACCAGAGGAAAGAGTGCCTCCTACTGGCCCTCCAACACCACTTGCGGTTTGAAATTGGCACATTGGCGAATGTTTTTAAAGGACACAACTCAAATATGTCCATCCCTTCCACCTCAGTGCCAGCTGATATAAGAGAGGGAAACTACCATCCCTGGCGACAGGAAATAGCAGAGCGCTGGTTTTTCAGAGTTGAAAGTTGCCAAAAGAGTGTGACACAGCCGGAAATAGAGCCCCTGGTGCTTTCCTTTGGTAACAGCTGGGCTCCACGGTAAGGTTGGGGGGTATAACAGTGAAAACAAAGCACAGAATATGTGTCCCAAATTGCAACCTATTCCCTACATCGTGCACTACTTTTGACCAGAGCCCCATAGATGTTGGTCAAAAGTAGTGCACTACAAAGGGAATAGGGTGCCATTTGGGACATAGCAGACAAGGGAAGGGAGGGTCTCTGGGTTTATTATTAGAGTAATTGACCACATGGTATCCAATGAGAGAGAGAGAGAGATCCAGGAAGGAGAGAGAGAGAGAGATCCAGGAAGGAGAGAGAGAGAGATCCAGGAAGGAGAGAGAGAGAGAGATCCAGGAGAGACATAGACAGTGCTAAAACACATAAATTATAATATAACACTTGAAATATATTTTTGAGTGCAATGTTTACTGTTAATTTCTAATAATTTTTTGTTGACGTTTTTACATTTGTTTCTTCTCAGTTTTCTTTATTATCTATTTCACTTGCTTTGGCAATGTAAACATGTTTCCCATGCCAATAAAGCCCCTTGAATTGAATTGACAGACAGAGAGAGCGAGCGAGCGAGGGAGAGAGAGACATTAGGCACCAGGGTTCATTAGGCACCAAACCGCAGAAAACGACAGAAAAATGTAGGGTCCAATAAAAAAAAATTAGAATTTTTGTTTTCCGTTGTCGTGTTTTGCTGTAAAACATTTAAAAACATTTTCCGTTGCCCTAATGTACACAACCCTGGCCTATCTGGAAGAGTTGCCGTCTTCTTGGAATAATCTAGAAAGCAAATCTGGTTCTACTTTGTTAGTAATGTAGAATGAGAGAAAATGCCTCGGGTCCTAATGTAAGTAAGGAGTTTGGAATTGTAGTTGAGATCTGTTTGGAATGTGCATGGCAATGCTTTAAAGAAAGGACCCAGCTCACTGCTCTTGCCAGCATCACTTAGACTGTAAACTCTCCTCCCAGACTCACATTAAGCATCTCCAATACAAAATTAAATCTAAAATCGGCTTCCTATATATCGCAACAAAGCCTCCTTCACTCTATGCTGCCAAACATACCCTCGTAAAACTGACCATCCTACCGATCCTCGACTTCAGTGATGTCATTTACAAAATAGCCTCCAATACTCTACTCAACAAATTGGATGTAGTCTATCACAGTGCCATCCGTTTTGTCACCAAAGCCCCATATACTACCCACCCCTGCGACCTGTACGCTCCCGTTGGTTGGCCCTCGCTTCATACTCGTCGCCAAACCCACTGGCTCCAGGTCATCTACAAGTCTCTGCTAGGTAAAGCCCCGCCTCTCAGCTCACTGGTCACCATAGCAGCACCCACTCGTAGCACGCGCTCCAGCAGGTACAGTGAGGGAAAAAAGTATTTGATCCCCTGCTGATTTTGTACGTTTGCCCACTGACAAAGAAATGATCAGTCTATAATTTTAATGGTAGGTTTATTTGAACAGTGAGAGACAGAATAACAACAAAAAAATCCAGAAAAACGCATGTCAAAAATGTTATAAATTGATTTGCATTTTAATGAGGGAAATAAGTATTTGACCCCCTCTCAACCAGAAAGATTTCTGGCTCCCAGGTGTCTTTTATACAGGTAACGAGCTGAGATTAGGAGCACACTCTTAAAGGGAGTGCTCCTAATCTCACCTTGTTACCTGTATAAAAGACACCTGTCCACAGAAGCAATCAATCAATCAGATTCCAAACTCTCCACCATGGCCAAAACCAAAGAGCTCTCCAAGGATGTCAGGGACAAGATTGTAGACCTACACAAGGCTGGAATGGGCTACAAGACCATCGCCAAGCAGCTTGGTGAGGTGACAACAGTTGGTGCGATTATTCGCAAATGGAAGAAACACAAAAGAACTGTCAATCTCCCTCGGCCTGGGGCTCCATGCAAGATCTCACATCGTGGAGTTGCAATGATCATGAGAACGGTGAGGAATCAGCCCAGAACTACACGGGAGGATCTTGTCAATGATCTCAAGGCAGCTGGGACCATATTCACCAAGAAAACAATTGGTAACACACTACGCCGTGAAGGACTGAAATCCTGCAGCGCCCGCAAGGTCCCCCTGCTCAAGAATACATATACATGCCCGTCTGAAGTTTGCCAATGAACATCTGAATGATTCAGAGGACAACTGGGTGAAAGTGTTGTGGTCAGATGAGACCAAAATGGAGCTCTTTGGCATCAACTCAACTCGACGTGTTTGGAGGAGGAGGAATGCTGCCTATGACCCCAAGAACACCATCCCCACCGTCAAACATGGAGGTGGAAACATTATGCTTTGGGGGTGTTTTTCTGCTAAGGGGACAGGACAACTTCACCGCATCAAAGGGACGATGGATGGGGCCATGTACCGTCAAATCTTGGGTGAGAACCTCCTTCCCTCAGTCAGGGCATTGAAAATGGGTCGTGTATGGGTATTCCAGCATGACAATGACCCAAAACACATGGCCAAGGCAACAAAGGAGTGGCTCAAGAAGAAGCACATTCAGGTCCTGGAGTGGCCTAGCCAGTCTCCAGACCTTAATCCCATAGAAAATCTGTGGAGGGAGCTGAAGGTTCGAGTTGCCAAACGTCAGCCTCGAAACCTTAATGACTTGGAGAAGATCTGCAAAGAGGAGTGGGACAAAATCCCTCCTGAGATGTGTGCAAACATGGTGGCCAACTACAAGAAACGTCTGTTCTCTGTGATACTTATTTCCCTCATTAAAATGCAAATCAATTTATAACATTTTTGACATGCGTTTTTCTGGATATTTTGGTTGTTATTCTGTCTCTCACTGTTCAAATAAACCTACCATTAAAATTATAGACTGATAATTTATTTGTCAGTGGGCAAACGTACAAAATCAGCAGGGGATCAAATACTTTTTTCCCTCACTGTATATCTCACTGGTCACCCCAAAGCCAATTCCTCCTTTGGTCGCCTTTCCTTCCAGTTCTCTGCTGCCAATGACTGGAATGAACTGCAAAAATCACTGAAGCTGGAGACTCATAACTCCCTCACTAGCTTTAAGCACCAGCTGTCAGAGTAGCTCATAGATCACTGCACCTGTACATAGCCCATCTGTAAACAGCCCATCTATCTTCCTCATCCCCATACCATTCCAGTGTTTAATTGCTATATTGTAATTACTTCGCCACCATGGCCTGTTTATTGCCTTAACTCCCTTATCTTACCTCATTTGCACTCACTGTATATAGACTTTTTTGTTTTCTACTGTAATATTGACTATATATTTTGTTTATTCCATGTGTAACTCTGTGTTGTTGTATGTGTCGAATTGCTACGCTTTATCTTGGCCAGGTCGCAGTTGCAAATGAGAACTTGTTCTTAACTAGCCTACCTGGTTAAATAAAAGGTGAAATAAAAAAGCGTATGTTTGGAAGGACTAGTCAGTTTGGTACATTCGGTGTGTGTTGCTTCCTGTTTGCTCATCTGTTTAAACATGTGTGTTGCTTCCTGTTTGCTCATCTGTTTAAACATGTGTGTTGCTTCCTGTTTGCTCATCTGTTTAAACATGTGTGTTGCTTCCTGTTTGCTCATCTGTTTAAACATGTGTGTTGCTTCCTGTTTGCTCATCTGTTTAAACATATGTGTTGCTTCCTGTATGCTCATCTGTTTAAACATGTGCGTTGCTTCCTGTCTGCTCATCTGTTTAGACATGTGTGTTGCTTCCTGTTTGCTCATCTGTTTAGACATGTGTGTTGCTTCCTGTCTGCTCATCTGTTTAAACATCAGAGCAGACATGTTGACAGCACGATGGAGTGGTTCTGAAGCTGTTCCACATTCAAAACCAAGCAGTCGGTAAGCACCATGAAAATATGCTTTTTATTCACATCTACAGCGTGGTTTCTTCATGATCACAATCACCACATTGATCTCCATTCTTTCTGATTACAATGAAGGGAAAGACGTGTTGCTCTGTTCTGGGCCAGCTGCAGCTTAACTAGGTGTTTCCTTGCAGCACTGAACCACACGACTGGACAATAATCAAGATTAGACAAAACTAGAGCCTGCAGAACTTGCTTTTTGGAGTGTGGTGTCAAAAAAGCAGAGCGTCTCTTTATTACGGCCAGACCTCTCCCCATCTTTACAACCATTGGATCTATATGTTTTGACCATGACAGTTCACAATCTAAAATAACGGCAAGTAATTTAGTCTCCTCAACTTGCTCAACAGCCACACCATTCATTACCAGATTCAGCTGAGGTCTAGCACTTAAGGAATGATTTGTACCAAATACAATGCTCTTAGTTTTAGAGATGTTCAAGGACCAGTTTATTACTGGCCACCCATTTCAAAACAGACTGCAACTCTTTGTTAAGGGTTTCAGTGACTTCATTAGCTGTGGTTGCTGATGCGTATATGGTCGAATCATCAGCATACATGGACACACATGCTTTGTTTAACGCCAGTGGCAGGTCATTGGTAAAAATAGAAAAGAGCAGAGGGCCTAGAGAGCTGCCCTGTGGTACACCACACTTTACATATTTGACATTAGAGACGCTTCCATTAAAGAAAACCCTCTGAGTTCTATTAGATAGATAGCTCTGAATCCACGATATGGCAGAGGTTGAAAATCCATAACACATATGTTTTCTCAACAACAGGTTATGGTCAATAATATCAAAGGCTGCACTGAAATCTAACAGTACAGCTCCCACAATCTTCTTAATATCAATTTCTTTAAACCGATCATCGGTCATTTGTGTCCGTGCAGTACATGTTGAGTGCCCTTCTCTATAAGCGTGCTGAATGTCTGTTGTTAATTTGCTTACAGAGAAATAGCATTGTATTTGGTCAAACACCATTTTTCCAACAAAGGTAACGACAACTGATCAGAAGATACAGAATCAATGTAATTTGTCTGGTTGCCCCAGCTCTTTTAACCTCCGGGGTGCTTTTAATTCAAACCAGTCGACGTGGAAGAGATGTATTTCTGATTGGCTTAGACTTCTCCTCGTGTTATACAAGAGGAGTGAAGCTCATCTGGGGTTGATTTCCTCCCCCCAAGTCCTGATTGGTCGAGCGAGGCCAGCTGGGAGGGATGACAGAGAGGCTGAGGTATGTGTCCTGTAGAGGAGGAGAGTTGTGATTGGTGAATCACTGGGCCTGGGCCTCCGCTACACTCCTCAAGGAACACAGCTGGAGGGAGGAACCATAGAACACTAGAATGCACTTGGTGTTCTAGTGGAACGCGCTTGGTGTTCTAGTGGAACGCGCTTGGTGTTCTAGTGGAACGAATTTGGTGTTCTAGTGGAGCGAATTTGGTGTTCTAGTGGAACGCGCTTGGTGTTCTAGTGGAACGCACTTGGTGTTCTAGTGGAACGCACTTGGTGTTCTAGTGGAACGCACTTGGTGTTCTAGTGGAACGCACTTGGTGTTCTAGTGGAACCATAGTACTCACTTTGTGTTCTATTGGGAAACTTTTACAATAGAAACTTCTAAACGTTTTGTCCAAATCAATTACATTTACAGTTAGTATACTAGCTCCAACAATTACATTTGCAGTTAGTATACTAGCTCCAACAATTACATTTGCAGTTAGTATACTAGCTCTAACAATTACATTTACAGTTAGTATACTAGCTCCAACAATTACATTTACAGTTAGTATACTAGCTCCAACAATTACATTTACAGTTAGTATACTAGCTCCAACAATTACATTTACAGTTAGTATACTAGCTCCAACAATTACATTTACAGTTAGTATACTAGCTCCAACAATTACATTTACAGTTAGTATACTAGCTCCAACAATTACATTTACAGTTAGTATACTAGCTCCAACAATTACATTTACAGTTAGTATACTAGCTCCAACAATTACATTTACAGTTAGTATACTAGCTCTAACAATTACATTTGCAGTTAGTATACTAGCTCCAACAATTACATTTACAGTTAGTATACTAGCTGTAAACAATTACATTTACAGTTAGTATACTAGCTCTAACAATTACATTTACAGTTAGTATACTAGCTCTAACAATTACATTGTTTTTAACCTGTCACCTACTTAAAATGGTTCTTTGTTGTGTGTAGAGAGGCTGGAAGGAGCAGGGCCAGCTCTAGACATTTGGGGGCCCTAAGTGAGACTAAACATTTGTAGCCCTTCTCTTGACGGCAGAGAGAAAAAATTTACGTTTTCAAATGGAATTGAGTGAAGTAGCAGCAAATATGTTTCATGAGCAACTAATATAATAATTACCTTATATCTTTCAGTCTAATATGGCTATTTAGTAACTTTTATAGCTCTTCGTCAGAAGCACGCTTTTTTGTAAATAGTTATAGGCAACTGTCCTCTCAAAAGTTTAGCTGGAATTTAGCCCGAAAGGATTTGAGAAATGTGATTGGATGGAGAGAGGTCTATGACATTGGCCTACATCTCCTCTTGCGCTACGTAGAATATCAGATCTCAGCAACGATTGGAGAAGTGTTTAACATCACCGCTACCACATCTGTATCTATATGTATCTATCTGTATCTATATGTATCTATATGTATCTATCTGTATCTATATATATCTATATGTATCTATATGTATCTATCTGTATCTATCTGTATCTATATGTATCTATATGTATCTATATATATCTATATGTATCTATCTGTATCTATCTGTATCTATCTGTATCTATCTGTATCTATATGTATCTATCTGTATCTATATATATCTATATGTATCTTTCTGTATCTATATATATCTATATGTATCTATATCTATATGTATCTATCTGTATCTATCTGTATCTATCTGTATCTATATATATCTATATGTATCTATCTGTATCTATATGTATCTATATGTATCTATCTGTATCTATATATATCTATCTGTATCTATCTGTATCTATCTGTATCTATATATATCTATATGTATCTATCTGTATCTATCTGTATCTATCTGTATCTATCTGTATCTATATGTATCTATCTGTATCTATATGTATCTATATGTATCTATCTGTATCTATATATATCTATATGTATCTATATGTATCTATCTGTATCTATCTGTATCTATATATATCTATATGTATCTATATGTATCTATATGTATCTATCTGTATCTATATATATCTATATGTATCTATCTGTATCTATCTGTATCTATCTGTATCTATATATATCTATATATATCTATATGTATCTATATGTATCTATATGTATCTATATGTATCTATATATATCTATATGTATCTATATGTATCTATATGTATCTATCTGTATCTATATATATCTATATGTATCTATCTATATATCTTTACATAAGCACAATGAGACTGCAAGTGACGGCTTGGAATGTCTGACTGAAATACGGGACAAATCAACAACAACAAAAAAAATCTAAATGACTTGTGTTTGTTGATAAAATGTGGGACATAATTGTTTCGTTGTGGGACAAAGGGATAAAATGCGGGACTGTCCCGCACAATCCGGGGACATGTGGTCACCCTACCCAAAGGCCATTTCCTACACACAACACCCCATAATATCAAAGTGGAATTATGTTTTTCAAAAGGTTAACAAATTCATAAAAAATGAAAAGCTGAAATGTATTGAGTCAATAAGTATTCAACCCCTTTTTAAGTTATGACAAGCTTAAATAAGTTCAGGAGTAAAAATGTGCTTAACAAATCACATAAGTTGTATGAACTCATTCCGGGTGCAATAACAGTTTAACATGATGTTTGAGTGACTACCTCATCTCTGTACCCACACATACACAATTATCTGTAAGGTCCCTCTGTCAAGCAGTGAATTTCAAACACAGATTCAACCACAAAGACCAGGGAGGTTTTCCAATGACTCGCAAGTGACATTACCTCTCCCTTTGAGCATAGTGAAGTTATTAATTACACTTTGGATGGTGTATCAATACAACCAGTCACTACAAAGATACAGGCGTCCTTCCTAGGTTGGATCAAGGACTTTTTAATTGACCGTCATGAATGGGGCCCCCTCTGATGAACTGACCCTGAACACAGTGGGTCGTCATGAATGGGGCCCTCTCTGATGAACTGACCCTGAACACAGAGGGTCGTCATGAATGGGGCCCCCTCTGATGAACTGACCCTGAACACAGAGGGTCGCCATGAATGGGGCCCTCTCTGATGAACTGACCCTGAACACAGAGGGTCGTCATGAATGGGGCCCCCTCTGATGAACTGACCCTGAACACAGAGGGTCGCCATGAATGGGGCCCTCTCTGATGAACTGACCCTGAACACAGAGGGTCGCCATGAATGGGGCCCTCTCTGATGAACTGACCCTGAACACAGAGGGTCGCCATGAATGGGGCCCTCTCTGATGAACTGACCCTGAACACAGAGGGTCGCCATGAATGGGGCCCTCTCTGATGAACTGACCCTGAACACAGAGGGTCGCCATGAATGGGGCCCTCTCTGATGAACTGACCCTGAACACAGAGGGTCGCCATGAATGGGGCCCTCTCTGATGAACTGACCCTGAACACAGAGGGTCGTCATGAATGGGGCCCTCTCTGATGAACTGACCCTGAACACAGAGGGTCGTCATGAATGGGGCCCTCTCTGATGAACTGACCCTGAACACAGAGGGTCGTCATGAATGGGGCCCTCTCTGATGAACTGACCCTGAACACAGAGGGTCGCCATGAATGGGGCCCTCTCTGATGAACTGACCCTGAACACAGAGGGTCGTCATGAATGGGGCCCTCTCTGATGAACTGACCCTGAACACAGAGGGTCGTCATGAATGGGGCCCCCTCTGATGAACTGACCCTGAACACAGAGGGTCGCCATGAATGGGGCCCTCTCTGATGAACTGACCCTTAACACAGAGGGTCGTCATGAATGGGGCCCTCTCTGATGAACTGACCCTGAACACAGAGGGTCGTCAAGAATGGGGCCCTCTCTGATGAACTGACCCTGAACACAGAGGGTCGTCATGAATGGGGCCCTCTCTGATGAACTGACCCTGAACACAGTGGGTCGCCATGAATGGGGCCCTCTCTGATGAACTGACCCTGAACACAGAGGGTCGTCATGAATGGGGCCCTCTCTGATGAACTGACCCTGAACACAGGGGGGCCTCTCTGATGAACTGACCCTGAACACAGAGGGTCCTTATGAATGGGGCCCTCTCTGATGAACTGGGTCCTCATGAATGGGGCCCTCTCTGATGAACTGGGTCCTCATGAATGGGGCCCTCTCTGATGAACTGGGTCCTCATGAATGGGGCCCTCTCTGGTGAACTGGGTCCTCATGAATGGGGCCCTCTCTGATGAACTGGGTCCTCATGAATGGGTCCCTCTCTGATGAACTGACCCTGAACACAGGAGCGCCCCAGGGGTGTGTCCTTTCACCGTTGTTGTTCTCTATCTACACTAACGAGATGAAAATCCAAAGAAACAATGTGATCCTTTTTCAGTACGCGGACGGCATGGCTCTGATGGGACTCTTCTATTAAAGCTGCTACGTCAGATGGGGACAGCTGTTTTAAAACAGACCAACAACCTTCAAGAATGGTGTCGGTCAAGTGGCCTCCACATCAACGTGGAAAAGACGAAGGAGCTGATCATCAATGGCAACAACTTACCAACGTCCCAACCACACTCCCAACCAGTGTTTTAAATACCTAGGGACACAAATTGATAAGAAGCTGAGTTTTACAGAGAATGCAGACTGTATTTTTTTATTTATTTTTAAAAGCAAACCAACGCCTGTTCTTAATTCAGGACATTTGTCACAGTACACTTGGATAGCAGGAGGGGTGAAGTCAGACGCAGGAGACAGGTTCGTGAAAACACACGTTTAATAGTATCGGAAAAAATGCCGCAACAAGGCAGGGTGCACAAATAATAAGGTAGGAGAACAGCTCCAAAAGGACGGGACGCAGTCCGGCAACCCTAATGCCTAAAACACGCAGCGTCAAATAGAAAATACAATGAACCCCTACGTGCCCAAAAGGCATGACACTGTCCCGCACAAATCCTCAAACGAAACAAACTAAATACCCCACTAATGACTAACACAAAACAGGTGTAGACTAAACAGACATAACCAAAAGACACAGAAACATAGATCGGTGGCAGCTAGTAGGCCGGCGACGACGACCTCCGAGCCCCGCCCGACCGGGGAGAGGCGCCACCTTCCGTGGACGTTGTGACAACATTAAAGGGGTTTTTGGGGTCAGCCAGGATGTTCTGGCTGACCCCAAACAGCAGCTTGGTGGAGAGGATCCTCACGTTCAATATGACAGTCTGGTATGGTAATCTGAGCGTGAGGAGCAAAAGCAAACGGACCATTTACATTTAAGACCAGAATAGTAAACACAGCCAGCAAAGTAATCGGTCGACCACAGGCACATTTGAGCATTTTGTTCCACAAGGCAACCAAAAAGGAAGGCACTGGCTGTCGTTGGCGACCCCTCTCACCCTCTACACCCTCAGTTAGAGGCTTTCCTCTGGCCCGGCGCTTCAGAATGACCATGGCCAAGAAGAACGTGTTCAAACATTCATTCGTTCCTTGTGCTGTTGGACTACTAAATGAGAAGTACATTGTATCAGTATATGTACTCATCTATCTAGTGTAGTTGGGACTGTGGTCGTTGTTAGTGAATGTATTAATGTCCTCTGTGTTGTTAGTGAATGTATTAATGTCCTCTGTGTTGTTAGTGAATGTATTAATGTCCTCTGTGTTGTTAGTGAATGTATTAATGTCCTCTGTGTTGTTAGTGAATGTATTCATGTCCTCTGTGTTGATAGTGAATGTATTAAATGTCCTCTGTGTTGTTAGTGAATGTATTAAATGTCCTCTGTGTTGTTAGTGAATGTATTAAATGTCCTCTGTGTTGTTAGTGAATGTATTAATGTCATCTGTGTTGTTAGTGAATGTATTAAATGTCCTCTGTGTTGATAGTGAATGTATTAAATGTCCTCTGTGTTGTTAGTGAATGTATTAATGTCCTCTGTGTTGTTAGTGAATGTATTAATGTCCTCTGTGTTGTTAGTGAATGTATTAATGTCCTCTGTGTTGTTAGTGAATGTATTAATGTCCTCTGTGTTGTTAGTGAATGTATTAATGTCCTCTGTGTTGTTAGTGAATGTATTAATGTCCTCTGTGTTGATAGTGAATGTATTAATGTCCTCTGTGTTGATAGTGAATGTAGTAATGTCCTCTGTGTTGTTAGTGAATGTATTAATGTCCTCTGTGTTGTTAGTGAATGTATTAATGTCCTCTGTGTTGTTAGTGAATGTATTAATGTCCTCTGTGTTGTTAGTGAATGTATTAAATGTCCTCTGTGTTGTTAGTGAATGTATTAATGTCCTCTGTGTTGTTAGTGAATGTATTAATGTCCTCTGTGTTGTTAGTGAATGTATTAATGTCCTCTGTGTTGTTAGTGAATGTATTAATGTCCTCTGTGTTGTTAGTGAATGTATTAATGTCCTCTGTGTTGATAGTGAATGTATTAAATGTCCTCTGTGTTGTTAGTGAATGTATTAAATGTCCTCTGTGTTGTTAGTGAATGTATTAAATGTCCTCTGTGTTGTTAGTGAATGTATTAATGTCATCTGTGTTGTTAGTGAATGTATTAAATGTCCTCTGTGTTGATAGTGAATGTATTAAATGTCCTCTGTGTTGTTAGTGAATGTATTAATGTCCTCTGTGTTGTTAGTGAATGTATTAATGTCCTCTGTGTTGTTAGTGAATGTATTAATGTCCTCTGTGTTGTTTGTGAATGTATTAATGTCCTCTGTGTTGTTAGTGAATGTATTAATGTCCTCTGTGTTGTTAGTGAATGTATTAATGTCCTCTGTGTTGTTAGTGAATGTATTAATGTCCTCTGTGTTGTTAGTGAATGTATTAATGTCCTCTGTGTTGTTAGTGAATGTATTAATGTCCTCTGTGTTGTTAGTGAATGTATTCATGTCCTCTGTGTTGTTAGTGAATGTATTAATGTCCTCTGTGTTGTTAGTGCATGTATTAATGTCCTCTGTGTTGTTAGTGAATGTATTAATGTCCTCTGTGTTGTTAGTGAATGTATTAATGTCCTCTGTGTTGTTAGTGAATGTATTAATGTCCTCTGTGTTGTTAGTGAATGTATTAATGTCCTCTGTGTTGTTAGTGAATGTATTAATGTCCTCTGTGTTGTTAGTGAATGTATTAATGTCCTCTGTGTTGTTAGTGAATGTATTAATGTCCTCTGTGTTGTTAGTGAATGTATTAATGTCCTCTGTGTTGTTAGTGAATGTATTAAATGTCCTCTGTGTTGTTAGTGAATATGTTAATGTCCTCTGTGTTAGTGAATGTATTAATGTCCTCTGTGTTGTTAATGAATGTATTAATGTCCTCTGTGTTGTTAGTGAATGCATTAAATGTCCTCTGTGTTGTTAGTGAATGTATTAATGTCCTTTGTGTTGTTAGTGAATGTATTAATGTCCTCTGTGTTGTTAGTGAATGTATTAAATGTCCTCTGTGTTGTTAGTGAATGAATTAAATGTCCTCTGTGTTGTTAGTGAATGTATTAATGTCCTTTGTGTTGTTAGTGAATGTATTAATGCCCTCTGTGTTGTTAGTGAATGTATTCATGTCCTCTGTGTTAGTGAATGTATTAATGTCCTCTGTGTTGTTAGTGAATGTATTAATGTCCTCTGTGTTGTTAGTGAATGTATTAATGTCCTCTGTGTTGTTAGTGAATGTATTAATGTCCTCTGTGTTGTTAGTGAATGTATTAATGTCCTCTGTGTTGTTAGTGAATGTATTAAATGTCCTCTGTGTTGTTAGTGAATGTATTCATGTCCTCTGTGTTGTTAGTGAATGTATTCATGTCCTCTGTGTTGTTAGTGAATGTATTAATGTCCTCTGTGTTGTTAGTGAATGTATTAATGTCCTCTGTGTTGTTAGTGAATGTATTAATGTCCTCTGTGTTGTTAGTGAATGTATTCATGTCCTCTGTGTTGTTAGTGAATGTATTAATGTCCTCTGTGTTGTCAGTGAATGTATTCATGTCCTCTGTGTTGTTAGTGAATGTATTCATGTCCTCTGTGTTGTTAGTGAATGTATTCATGTCCTCTGTGTTGTTAGTGAATGTATTGATGTCCTCTGTGTTGTTAGTGAATGTATTCATGTCCTCTGTGTTGTTAGTGAATGTATTCATGTCCTCTGTGTTGTTAGTGCATGTATTAATGTCCTCTGTGTTGTTAGTGAATGTATTAATGTCCTCTGTGTTGTTAGTGAATGTATTAATGTCCTCTGTGTTGTTAGTGAATGTATTAATGCCCTCTGTGTTGTTAGTGAATGTATTAATGTCCTCTGTGTTGTTAGTGAATGTATTAATGTCCTCTGTGTTGTTAGTGAATGTATTAATGTCCTCTGTGTTGTTAGTGAATGTATTAATGTCCTCTGTGTTGTTAGTGAATGTATTAATGTCCTCTGTGTTGTTTGTGAATGTATTAATGTCCTCTGTGTTGATAGTGAATGTATTAATGTCCTCTGTGTTGATAGTGAATGTATTAATGTCCTCTGTGTTGTTAGTGAATGTATTAATGTCCTCTGTGTTGTTAGTGAATGTATTAATGTCCTCTGTGTTGTTAGTGAATGTATTAATGTCCTCTGTGTTGTTAGTGAATGTATTAAATGTCCTCTGTGTTGTTAGTGAATGTATTAATGTCCTCTGTGTTGTTAGTGAATGTATTAATGTCCTCTGTGTTGTTAGTGAATGTATTAATGTCCTCTGTGTTGTTAGTGAATGTATTAATGTCCTCTGTGTTGTTAGTGAATGTATTAATGTCCTCTGTGTTGTTAGTGAATGTATTAATGTCCTCTGTGTTGTTAATGAATGCATTAAATGTCCTCTGTGTTGTTAGTGAATGTATTAAATGTCCTCTGTGTTGTTAGTGAATGTATTAATGTCCTCTGTGTTGTTAGTGAATGTATTCATGTCCTCTGTGTTGTTAGTGAATTTATTCATGTCCTCTGTGTTGTTAGTGAATGTATTAATGTCCTCTGTGTTGTTAGTGAATGTATTAATGTCCTCTGTGTTGTTAGTGAATGTATTAATGTCCTCTGTGTTGTTAGTGAATGTATTAATGTCCTCTGTGTTGTTAGTGAATGTATTAATGTCCTCTGTGTTGTTAGTGAATGTATTAATGTCCTCTGTGTTGTTAGTGAATGTATTAATGTCCTCTGTGTTGTTAGTGAATGTATTAATGTCCTCTGTGTTGTTAGTGAATGTATTAATGTCCTCTGTGTTGTTAGTGAATGTAGTAATGTCCTCTGTGTTGTTAGTGAATGTATTAATGTCCTCTGTGTTGTCGGTGAATGTATTAATGTCCTCTGTGTTGTTAATGAATGCATTAAATGTCCTCTGTGTTGTTAGTGAATGTATTTAATGTCCTCTGTGTTGTTAGTGAATGTAGTAATGTCCTCTGTGTTGTTAGTGAATGTATTAATGTCCTCTGTGTTGTTAGTGAATGTATTCATGTCCTCTGTGTTGTTAGTGAATGTATTAATGTCCTCTGTGTTGTTAGTGAATGTATTAATGTCCTCTGTGTTGTTAGTGAATGTATTAATGTCCTCTGTGTTGTTAGTGAATGTATTCATGTCCTCTGTGTTGTTAGTGAATGTATTAATGTCCTCTGTGTTGTCAGTGAATGTATTCATGTCCTCTGTGTTGTTAGTGAATGTATTCATGTCCTCTGTGTTGTTAGTGAATGTATTCATGTCCTCTGTGTTGTTAGTGAATGTATTGATGTCCTCTGTGTTGTTAGTGAATGTATTCATGTCCTCTGTGTTGTTAGTGAATGTATTCATGTCCTCTGTGTTGTTAGTGCATGTATTAATGTCCTCTGTGTTGTTAGTGAATGTATTAATGTCCTCTGTGTTGTTAGTGAATGTATTAATGTCCTCTGTGTTGTTAGTGAATGTATTAATGTCCTCTGTGTTGTTAGTGAATGTATTAATGTCCTCTGTGTTGTTAGTGAATGTATTAATGTCCTCTGTGTTGTTAGTGAATGTATTAATGTCCTCTGTGTTGTTAGTGAATGTATTAATGTCCTCTGTGTTGTTAGTGAATGTATTAATGTCCTCTGTGTTGTTTGTGAATGTATTAATGTCCTCTGTGTTGTTAGTGAATGTATTAATGTCCTCTGTGTTGTTAGTGAATGTATTAATGTCCTCTGTGTTGTTAGTGAATGTATTAATGTCCTCTGTGTTGTTAGTGAATGTATTAATGTCCTCTGTGTTGTTAGTGAATGTATTCATGTCCTCTGTGTTGTTAGTGAATGTATTAATGTCCTCTGTGTTGTTAGTGAATGTATTCATGTCCTCTGTGTTGTTAGTGAATGTATTAATGTCCTCTGTGTTGTTAGTGAATGTATTAATGTCCTCTGTGTTGTTAGTGAATGTATTCATGTCCTCTGTGTTGTTAGTGAATGTATTAATGTCCTCTGTGTTGTTAGTGAATGTATTAAATGTCCTCTGTGTTGTTAGTGAATGTATTAATGTCCTCTGTGTTGTTAGTGAATGTATTAGTGTCCTCTGTGTTGTTAGTGAATGTATTCATGTCCTCTGTGTTGTTAGTGAATGTATTAATGTCCTCTGTGTTGTTAGTGAATGTATTAATGTCCTCTGTGTTGATAGTGAATGTATTAATGTCCTCTGTGTTGTTAGTGAATGTATTCATGTCCTCTGTGTTGTTAGTGAATGTATTAATGTCCTCTGTGTTGTTAGTGAATGTATTAGTGTCCTCTGTGTTGTTAGTGAATGTATTCATGTCCTCTGTGTTGTTAGTGAATGTATTAATGTCCTCTGTGTTGTTAGTGAATGTATTAATGTCCTCTGTGTTGTTAGTGAATGTATTAAATGTCCTCTGTGTTGTTAGTGAATGTATTAATGTCCTCTGTGTTGTTAGTGAATGTATTAATGTCCTCTGTGTTGTTAGTGAATGTATTAATGTCCTCTGTGTTGTTAGTGAATGTATTAATGTCCTCTGTGTTGTTAGTGAATGTATTAATGTCCTCTGTGTTGTTAGTGAATGTATTAATGTCCTCTGTGTTGTTAGTGAATGTATTAATGTCCTCTGTGTTGTTAGTGAATGTATTCATGTCCTCTGTGTTGTTAGTGAATGTATTAATGTCCTCTGTGTTGTTAGTGAATGTATTAATGTCCTCTGTGTTGTTAGTGAATGTATTAGTGTCCTCTGTGTTGTTAGTGAATGTATTCATGTCCTCTGTGTTGTTAGTGAATGTATTAATGTCCTCTGTGTTGTTAGTGAATGTATTAGTGTCCTCTGTGTTGTTAGTGAATGTATTAATGTCCTCTGTGTTGTTAGTGAATGTATTAAATGTCCTCTGTGTTGTTAGTGAATGTATTAAATGTCCTCTGTGTTGTTAGTGAATGTATTAATGTCCTCTGTGTTGTTAGTGAATGTATTAATGTCCTCTGTGTTGTTAGTGAATGTATTCATGTCCTCTGTGTTGTTAGTGAATGTATTAATGTCCTCTGTGTTGTTAGTGAATGTATTAATGTCCTCTGTGTTGTTAGTGAATGTATTAATGTCCTCTGTGTTGTTAGTGAATGTATTAATGTCCTCTGTGTTGTTATTTTAGCAACATGATGGACTGACTGGTTTAAATGTGACGTGAGAATGTATGTGTATGTTATTATTTTAATGAAGGTGATGTATTGTGATGTCATTATGAGGTGTTGTGTGTAGATGGGCGACAGAAACAAAATCTATTTTGAATTCAGTCTGTAACAACAAAATGTGGAATAAGTCAAGGGGGTATGAATACTTTCTGAAGGCACTGTGTTACGTACAGCTGGGTAAGCGTTGAGAAGCAGTGTGAATTTGTTCAAGTAATGTACAAGTATATCTCTATATATGTGGACCGAGAGACTGGACCTGTGGTTTGTAGTGTACAGTATATCTCTATATATGTGGACCGAGAGACTGGACCTGTGGTTTGTAGTGTACAGTATATCTCTGTGGACCGAGAGACTGGACCTGTGGTTTGTAGTGTACAGTATATCTCTATATATGTGGACCGAGAGACTGGACCTGTGGTTTGTAGTGTACAGTATATCTCTATATATGTGGACCGAGAGACTGGACCTGTGGTTTGTAGTGTACAGTATATCTCTATATATGTGGACCGAGAGACTGGACCTGTGGTTTGTAGTGTACAGTATATCTCTATATATGTGGACCGAGAGACTGGACCTGTGGTTTGTAGTGTACAGTATATCTCTATATATGTCTTTACACAGTTTTTTTAAGTACTAGTTGTATGTAGAGGACCTGCTGTGTACAGGCACTTCATATTCACTCAGTATACTACAATAAATACAATATCAACATTTGCTGATTTATCTGATGAAAGGCCAGTTCAAAATGGAGATATAAATGCACAACTCATTGTAAAATCTTATCTTCCATTTGCTTTGTCTCCAGGCTCGGCCTAAAGGGGAAGGCCTGACCCCATATCAGGGCAAGAAGAGGTGTTTCGGGGAATACAAGTGCCCTAAATGCAAGAGGAAGTGGATGAGTGGAAACTCCTGGGCCAACATGGGACAAGAATGCATCAAGTGCCACATCAACGTTTACCCTCAGAAGCAGGTAAATAGTAACATTTTTATTTAGTATTCATGATATAAGCCTGGTCTCAGATCTGTTTGTGCTGTCTTGCATATAGGCCTACATATGAGTGTTCCTATTGGCTCAAGGACCAGGCTACCATGACCTACCTCCATCTGACTGTTCTTATTGGCTCAAGGACCAGGCTACCATGACATACCTCTATCTGACTGTTCCTATTGGCTCAAAGACCAGGCTATCATGACATACCTCTATCTGACTGTTCTTATTGGCTCAAGGACGTCGCTCATTATTTAAACTGATTGTGTAACTGAAGTGTTTATTATTGACCTATAAACTAATACTTAGCACTTTATGAACTAATACTTAGCACTTTATATATAAACTAATACTTAGCACTTTATATATAAACTAATACTTAGCACTTTATATATAAACTAATACTTAGCACTTTATATATAAACTAATACATAGCACTTCATAAACTAATACATAGCACTTCATAAACTAATACTTAGCACTTTATGAACTAATACTTAGCACTTTATAAACTAATACTTAGCACTTTATAAACTAATACTTAGCACTTTATAAACTAATACTTAGCACTTTATAAACTAATACTTAGCACTTTATGAACTAATACATAACACTTCATAAACTAATACATAGCACTTCATAAACTAATACTTAGCACTTCATAAACTAATACTTAGCACTTTATATACTAATACTTAGCACTTTATATACTAATACTTAGCACTTTATATACTAATACTTAGCACTTTATGAACTAATACTTAGCACTTCATAAACTAATACTTAGCACTTCATAAACTAATACTTAGCACTTTATAAACTAATACTTAGCACTTTATATATAAACTAATACTTAGCACTTTATAAACTAATACATAGCACTTCATAAACTAATACTTAGCACTTTATAAACTAATACTTAGCACTTCATAAACTAATACTTAGCACTTCATAAACTAATACTTAGCAC
This sequence comes from Salmo salar, assembly GCF_905237065.1. Lineage (NCBI taxonomy): Eukaryota > Metazoa > Chordata > Actinopteri > Salmoniformes > Salmonidae > Salmo > Salmo salar. Next base: position 39,241,119 of record NC_059469.1, read on the forward strand.
TTCATAAACTAATACTTAGCATTTTATAAACTACTACTTAGCACTTTATAAACTAATACTTAGCACTTTATAAACTAATACTTAGCACTTTATAAACTAATACTTAGCACTTTATAAACTAATACTTAGCACTTTATAAACTAATACTTAGCACTTTATAAACTACTTATGAAGCCCTTTATAAAGGGTCTCCCTTGTGAAAGAGGTCTTCGTACCTCAATGGGACCTGGATAAATAAAAGGTTGAATACATTGTGTTTTAAATAGCTTAATGTTACCTGTGTTTCTCTGTGTTTTAAATAGCTGTAACCTGTGTTTCTCAAGTACTTTGAATGTTTCTTCAATTGCAGTCGCAAAAACCCTCAAGCGCTATGATGAAACTGGCTCTCATGAGGACCGCCACAGGAAAGGAAGACCCAGAGATACCTCTGCTGCAGAGGATAAGGTCATTAGAGTTACCAGCCTCAAAAATTGCAGCCCAAATAAATGTTTCACAGAGTTCAAGAAACAGACACATCTCAACCTCAACTGTTCAGAGGAGACTACGTGAATCAGGCCTTCGTGGTCAAATTGCTGCAAAGAAACCACTACTAAAGGACACCAATCAGAAGAGACTTACTTGGGCCAAGAAACACGAGCAATGGACATTAGACTGGTGGAAATCTGTTCTTTGGTCTAAGTCCAAATAGGAGATTTTTGGTTTCAACGCAGAGTAGGTGAACGGATGATCTCCGCAAGTGTGGTTCAAATCGTGAAGCATGGAGGAGGTGGTGTGATGGTGCTTTGCTGGTGACACTGTCTGTGATTTTTTTTTCATTGCACGCATAACCAGCATGGCTACCACAGCATTCTGCAGCGATACGCCGATCCCATCTGGTTTGCGCTTAGTGGGACTATCATTTGTTTTTCAACAGGACAATGACCCTGAACACACCTCCAGGCTGTGTAAAGGCTATTAGACCAAGGAGAGTGAAGGTGCTGCATCAGATAACCTGGCCTCCACAATCACCCGACCTCAACCCAGTTGAGATAGTTTGGGATGAGTTTGGACTGCAGGGTGAAGGAAAAGCAGCCAACAAGTGCTCAGCATATGTGGGAACTCCTTCAAGACTGTTGGAAAAGCATTCCAGGTGAAGCTGGTTGAGAGAATGCCAAGAGTGTACACAGCTATCATCAAGGCAAACGGTGTAAATAAGAATTTGTTCTTAACTGGCTTGCCTAGTTAAATCAAGGTTAAATAAAAAAAAAAAAATTATAATAATTTTGAATATCTTTGAAAAGCCATTAACTGTTTTGTGTATCTAGGAATATGCTATTTGTATTAACAAACAAGTGCCTTATATATTGTTATCTGTGAAAAGGTGCTTATTGTGTATGTATGTACCCTACCATTCCAAAGATGTTTCTGTTAAAGATATTGAAGCACTAGTGATATCATGAATGAAAATTGGCATTATATAGAGCAGAGATTATACCAGAACTAAATAGTAAATCACCACTGTGATCTATGAAATAGATTCAAAAAATGTGAACGCTGCAATTGTTGACAAAATAATTGACTTGTTTTTAACTTTTTTGTTAAAATTTCAAAAAATAAAATTTTGAAATAAAAATGTTGCCTCCTTCCTAGTAAAAAGGGATGTTACACGTGTATGCTTTACTTCCTGAATGTACCTACAGTTATAGGATAGGTTACACGTGTATGCTTTACTTCCTGAATGTACCTACAGTTATAGGATAGGTTACACGTGTATGCTTTACTTCCTGAATGTACCTACAGTTATAGGATAGGTTACACGTGTATGCTTTACTTCCTGAATGTACCTACAGTTATAGGATAGGTTACACGTGTATGCTTTACTTCCTGAATGTACCTACAGTTATAGGATAGGTTACACGTGTATGCTTTACTTCCTGAATGTACCTACAGTTATAGGATAGGTTACACGTGTATGCTTTACTTCCTGAATGTACCTACAGTTATAGGATAGGTTACACGTGTATGCTTTACTTCCTGAATGTACCTACAGTTATAGGATAGGTTACACGTGTATGCTTTACTTCCTGAATGTACCTACAGTTATAGGATAGGTTACACGTGTATGCTTTACTTCCTGAATGTACCTACAGTTATAGGATAGGTTACACGTGTATGCTTTACTTCCTGAATGTACCTACAGTTATAGGATAGGTTACACGTGTATGCTTTACTTCCTGAATGTACCTACAGTTATAGGATAGGTTACACGTGTATGCTTTACTTCCTGAATGTACCTACAGTTATAGGATAGGTTACACGTGTATGCTTTACTTCCTGAATGTACCTACAGTTATAGGATAGGTTACACGTGTATGCTTTACTTCCTGAATGTACCTACAGTTATAGGATAGGTTACACGTGTATGCTTTACTTCCTGAATGTACCTACAGTTATAGGATAGGTTACACGTGTATGCTTTACTTCCTGAATGTACCTACAGTTATAGGATAGGTTACACGTGTATGCTTTACTTCCTGAATGTACCTACAGTTATAGGATAGGTTACACGTGTATGCTTTACTTCCTGAATGTACCTACAGTTATAGGATAGGTTACACGTGTATGCTTTACTTCCTGAATGTACCTACAGTTATAGGATAGGTTACACGTGTATGCTTTACTTCCTGAATGTACCTACAGTTATAGGATAGGTTACACGTGTATGCTTTACTTCCTGAATGTACCTACAGTTATAGGATAGGTTACACGTGTATGCTTTACTTCCTGAATGTACCTACAGTTATAGGATAGGTTACACGTGTATGCTTTACTTCCTGAATGTACCTACAGTTATAGGATAGGTTACACGTGTATGCTTTACTTCCTGAATGTACCTACAGTTATAGGATAGGTTACACGTGTATGCTTTACTTCCTGAATGTACCTACAGTTATAGGATAGGTTACACGTGTATGCTTTACTTCCTGAATGTACCTACAGTTATAGGATAGGTTACACGTGTATGCTTTACTTCCTGAATGTACCTACAGTTATAGGATAGGTTACACGTGTATGCTTTACTTCCTGAATGTACCTACAGTTATAGGATAGGTTACACGTGTATGCTTTACTTCCTGAATGTACCTACAGTTATAGGATAGGTTACACGTGTATGCTTTACTTCCTGAATGTACCTACAGTTATAGGATAGGTTACACGTGTATGCTTTACTTCCTGAATGTACCTACAGTTATAGGATAGGTTACACGTGTATGCTTTACTTCCTGAATGTACCTACAGTTATAGGATAGGTTACACGTGTATGCTTTACTTCCTGAATGTACCTACAGTTATAGGATAGGTTACACGTGTATGCTTTACTTCCTGAATGTACCTACAGTTATAGGATAGGTTACACGTGTATGCTTTACTTCCTGAATGTACCTACAGTTATAGGATAGGTTACACGTGTATGCTTTACTTCCTGAATGTACCTACAGTTATAGGATAGGTTACACGTGTATGCTTTACTTCCTGAATGTACCTACAGTTATAGGATAGGTTACACGTGTATGCTTTACTTCCTGAATGTACCTACAGTTATAGGATAGGTTACACGTGTATGCTTTACTTCCTGAATGTACCTACAGTTATAGGATAGGTTACACGTGTATGCTTTACTTCCTGAATGTACCTACAGTTATAGGATAGGTTACACGTGTATGCTTTACTTCCTGAATGTACCTACAGTTATAGGATAGGTTACACGTGTATGCTTTACTTCCTGAATGTACCTACAGTTATAGGATAGGTTACACGTGTATGCTTTACTTCCTGAATGTACCTACAGTTATAGGATAGGTTACACGTGTATGCTTTACTTCCTGAATGTACCTACAGTTATAGGATAGGTTACACGTGTATGCTTTACTTCCTGAATGTACCTACAGTTATAGGATAGGTTACACGTGTATGCTTTACTTCCTGAATGTACCTACAGTTATAGGATAGGTTACACGTGTATGCTTTACTTCCTGAATGTACCTACAGTTATAGGATAGGTTACACGTGTATGCTTTACTTCCTGAATGTACCTACAGTTATAGGATAGGTTACACGTGTATGCTTTACTTCCTGAATGTACCTACAGTTATAGGATAGGTTACACGTGTATGCTTTACTTCCTGAATGTACCTACAGTTATAGGATAGGTTACACGTGTATGCTTTACTTCCTGAATGTACCTACAGTTATAGGATAGGTTACACGTGTATGCTTTACTTCCTGAATGTACCTACAGTTATAGGATAGGTTACACGTGTATGCTTTACTTCCTGAATGTACCTACAGTTATAGGATAGGTTACACGTGTATGCTTTACTTCCTGAATGTACCTACAGTTATAGGATAGGTTACACGTGTATGCTTTACTTCCTGAATGTACCTACAGTTATAGGATAGGTTACACGTGTATGCTTTACTTCCTGAATGTACCTACAGTTATAGGATAGGTTACACGTGTATGCTTTACTTCCTGAATGTACCTACAGTTATAGGATAGGTTACACGTGTATGCTTTACTTCCTGAATGTACCTACAGTTATAGGATAGGTTACACGTGTATGCTTTACTTCCTGAATGTACCTACAGTTATAGGATAGGTTACACGTGTATGCTTTACTTCCTGAATGTACCTACAGTTATAGGATAGGTTACACGTGTATGCTTTACTTCCTGAATGTACCTACAGTTATAGGATAGGTTACACGTGTATGCTTTACTTCCTGAATGTACCTACAGTTATAGGATAGGTTACACGTGTATGCTTTACTTCCTGAATGTACCTACAGTTATAGGATAGGTTACACGTGTATGCTTTACTTCCTGAATGTACCTACAGTTATAGGATAGGTTACACGTGTATGCTTTACTTCCTGAATGTACCTACAGTTATAGGATAGGTTACACGTGTATGCTTTACTTCCTGAATGTACCTACAGTTATAGGATAGGTTACACGTGTATGCTTTACTTCCTGAATGTACCTACAGTTATAGGATAGGTTACCGTGTATGCTTTACTTCCTGAATGTACCTACAGTTATAGGATAGGTTACACGTGTATGCTTTACTTCCTGAATGTACCTACAGTTATAGGATAGGTTACACGTGTATGCTTTACTTCCTGAATGTACCTACAGTTATAGGATAGGTTACACGTGTATGCTTTACTTCCTGAATGTACCTACAGTTATAGGATAGGTTACACGTGTATGCTTTACTTCCTGAATGTACCTACAGTTATAGGATAGGTTACACGTGTATGCTTTACTTCCTGAATGTACCTACAGTTATAGGATAGGTTACACGTGTATGCTTTACTTCCTGAATGTACCTACAGTTATAGGATAGGTTACACGTGTATGCTTTACTTCCTGAATGTACCTACAGTTATAGGATAGGTTACACGTGTATGCTTTACTTCCTGAATGTACCTACAGTTATAGGATAGGTTACACGTGTATGCTTTACTTCCTGAATGTACCTACAGTTATAGGATAGGTTACACGTGTATGCTTTACTTCCTGAATGTACCTACAGTTATAGGATAGGTTACACGTGTATGCTTTACTTCCTGAATGTACCTACAGTTATAGGATAGGTTACACGTGTATGCTTTACTTCCTGAATGTACCTACAGTTATAGGATAGGTTACACGTGTATGCTTTACTTCCTGAATGTACCTACAGTTATAGGATAGGTTACACGTGTATGCTTTACTTCCTGAATGTACCTACAGTTATAGGATAGGTTACACGTGTATGCTTTACTTCCTGAATGTACCTACAGTTATAGGATAGGTTACACGTGTATGCTTTACTTCCTGAATGTACCTACAGTTATAGGATAGGTTACACGTGTATGCTTTACTTCCTGAATGTACCTACAGTTATAGGATAGGTTACACGTGTATGCTTTACTTCCTGAATGTACCTACAGTTATAGGATAGGTTACACGTGTATGCTTTACTTCCTGAATGTACCTACAGTTATAGGATAGGTTACACGTGTATGCTTTACTTCCTGAATGTACCTACAGTTATAGGATAGGTTACACGTGTATGCTTTACTTCCTGAATGTACCTACAGTTATAGGATAGGTTACACGTGTATGCTTTACTTCCTGAATGTACCTACAGTTATAGGATAGGTTACACGTGTATGCTTTACTTCCTGAATGTACCTACAGTTATAGGATAGGTTACACGTGTATGCTTTACTTCCTGAATGTACCTACAGTTATAGGATAGGTTACACGTGTATGCTTTACTTCCTGAATGTACCTACAGTTATAGGATAGGTTACACGTGTGTGCTTTACTTCCTGAATGTACCTACAGTTATAGGATAGGTTACACGTGTATGCTTTACTTCCTGAATGTACCTACAGTTATAGGATAGGTTACACGTGTATGCTTTTACTTCCTGAATGTACCTACAGTTATAGGATAGGTTACACGTGTATGCTTTACTTCCTGAATGTACCTACAGTTATAGGATAGGTTACACGTGTATGCTTTACTTCCTGAATGTACCTACAGTTATAGGATAGGTTACACGTGTATGCTTTACTTCCTGAATGTACCTACAGTTATAGGATAGGTTACACGTGTATGCTTTACTTCCTGAATGTACCTACAGTTATAGGATAGGTTACACGTGTATGCTTTACTTCCTGAATGTACCTACAGTTATAGGATAGGTTACACGTGTATGCTTTACTTCCTGAATGTACCTACAGTTATAGGATAGGTTACACGTGTATGCTTTACTTCCTGAATGTACCTACAGTTATAGGATAGGTTACACGTGTATGCTTTACTTCCTGAATGTACCTACAGTTATAGGATAGGTTACACGTGTATGCTTTACTTCCTGAATGTACCTACAGTTATAGGATAGGTTACACGTGTATGCTTTACTTCCTGAATGTACCTACAGTTATAGGATAGGTTACACGTGTATGCTTTACTTCCTGAATGTACCTACAGTTATAGGATAGGTTACACGTGTATGCTTTACTTCCTGAATGTACCTACAGTTATAGGATAGGTTACACGTGTATGCTTTACTTCCTGAATGTACCTACAGTTATAGGATAGGTTACACGTGTATGCTTTACTTCCTGAATGTACCTACAGTTATAGGATAGGTTACCGTGTATGCTTTACTTCCTGAATGTACCTACAGTTATAGGATAGGTTACACGTGTATGCTTTACTTCCTGAATGTACCTACAGTTATAGGATAGGTTACACGTGTATGCTTTACTTCCTGAATGTACCTACAGTTATAGGATAGGTTACACGTGTATGCTTTACTTCCTGAATGTACCTACAGTTATAGGATAGGTTACACGTGTATGCTTTACTTCCTGAATGTACCTACAGTTATAGGATAGGTTACACGTGTATGCTTTACTTCCTGAATGTACCTACAGTTATAGGATAGGTTACACGTGTATGCTTTACTTCCTGAATGTACCTACAGTTATAGGATAGGTTACACGTGTATGCTTTACTTCCTGAATGTACCTACAGTTATAGGATAGGTTGCACGTGTATGCTTTACTTCCTGAATGTACCTACAGTTATAGGATAGGTTACACGTGTATGCTTTACTTCCTGAATGTACCTACAGTTATAGGATAGGTTACACGTGTATGCTTTACTTCCTGAATGTACCTACAGTTATAGGATAGGTTACACGTGTATGCTTTACTTCCTGAATGTACCTACAGTTATAGGATAGGTTACACGTGTATGCTTTACTTCCTGAATGTACCTACAGTTATAGGATAGGTTACACGTGTATGCTTTACTTCCTGAATGTACCTACAGTTATAGGATAGGTTACACGTGTATGCTTTACTTCCTGAATGTACCTACAGTTATAGGATAGGTTACACGTGTATGCTTTACTTCCTGAATGTACCTACAGTTATAGGATAGGTTACACGTGTATGCTTTACTTCCTGAATGTACCTACAGTTATAGGATAGGTTACACGTGTATGCTTTACTTCCTGAATGTACCTACAGTTATAGGATAGGTTACACGTGTATGCTTTACTTCCTGAATGTACCTACAGTTATAGGATAGGTTACACGTGTATGCTTTACTTCCTGAATGTACCTACAGTTATAGGATAGGTTACACGTGTATGCTTTACTTCCTGAATGTACCTACAGTTATAGGATAGGTTACACGTGTATGCTTTACTTCCTGAATGTACCTACAGTTATAGGATAGGTTACACGTGTATGCTTTACTTCCTGAATGTACCTACAGTTATAGGATAGGTTACACGTGTATGCTTTACTTCCTGAATGTACCTACAGTTATAGGATAGGTTACACGTGTATGCTTTACTTCCTGAATGTACCTACAGTTATAGGATAGGTTACACGTGTATGCTTTACTTCCTGAATGTACCTACAGTTATAGGATAGGTTACACGTGTATGCTTTACTTCCTGAATGTACCTACAGTTATAGGATAGGTTACACGTGTATGCTTTACTTCCTGAATGTACCTACAGTTATAGGATAGGTTACACGTGTATGCTTTACTTCCTGAATGTACCTACAGTTATAGGATAGGTTACACGTGTATGCTTTACTTCCTGAATGTACCTACAGTTATAGGATAGGTTACACGTGTATGCTTTACTTCCTGAATGTACCTACAGTTATAGGATAGGTTACACGTGTATGCTTTACTTCCTGAATGTACCTACAGTTATAGGATAGGTTACACG